>NC_142890.1:29350089-29650892 GCF_054131105.1 Drosophila navojoa | reverse complement strand
TAGATGTATATAAAATAATATGTGCTTTGTCTGCACGACGTAATTAATAAATTTATTTGCTCCTACTGACCTATCAGAATATATCAGAATAGATTTCTTTACGTAATATTTTATTATTTACTACGCAAGCTAATATTATAATGATAAATCGGAATTATCAGACTTACCACAAACTTGGGAAATCCAAATAATAAAACGAAAAAGTTTATGAAGTCGCACAAGAACAGCAATGAATACACATCGGTCGACAGGCGCGCTTTGTGAAGTAAAGCGAGAAAGAATTCCTTTATTTGAGATATAAATCCACCTTTGTACCTGTGGGTATTAAGTGGTTTAAAACATTCATTATTTGTACTTGTAAATGTTTTATGCATGGCAATGCCATTCAATAGAAGTATCTAAGAAAACTGATACATAAGTAAGCAGAGTCGAGCAGCCCCAATTGCAAAGATTCTGAGAATTTCGCATTGAATCTTTCTTTATTTTGTGGGCACAAACATTGTGTTTTAAAATCCATTTTTTATTTCAGTGTATTGCTTACTCTAAGTCTTTCATGCCGTTGCGATAATATTCCGATTCAATGTTACGGTAAACATATTTATTTTCGTTACCAGGTCGCAATAAGTCATTTATATCACGTTCCAGTTCGGCTGCATTCGCACTATCGGTAGAATCGTGGCGTTGTTCACTGCCAGACTCTTCCCTTAAATATTTTAAAAATTAATCATGGTATATTATCACAAACAATGAAAATTAAATACCTTAGTTTCCTCAGTATATCAGTAGGTCGTTCTCTGACAAAAGTTTTGCTAGCTAGCGATTTTATTTGAGATATTAACTGAAAGTAAATATATATTTTACATTGCACTTACCCTTGGCGTTAAGCTGCGTTTCGGATCGGGGCATATTCCAAATTCCCTGCTTCTTTAGCATGTATCGATGCCAGAAAAGTACGACCAATAGCAAGAGGTCATAGATAGCCTTGCCGTGCTTTGAGAACAGCTCAAAATCAGTTGTCTTGGCCATTTGGACAAGCTTCGGGTCAAGGACAATTTTCTGATGCATTATGCATTTGAAAAAAATCATAGCCAGTGTGTATGTTATGAGAGTGACCCAGAATGTCTTTGTTGGACGAGGCAGTGTAAGAGCACCCCAGTAAAGGACGAGGAATGGCATTGGCAGTGAAATTATTGACGAATTAGCAGCTTGATTCACGCACACGGCCAGATAGCAAACCACCTCTGTATTGGCAATGATCGCATACCACAAGGAAATCAACAATTGCACGCAATAATTGTGATCCAGGGACATGAAATTGTCGCTCTTTGCTCTGAGACGAAACCTCGATTCTCTTACTGCTGAGTTGATTGCGGTCAACTGCCTACTGTAAAATTAAGGCAAGGTTATTTCTGATAAGGCAATTTCCTTATATATAATATTTACTCGTAGAGGGATTGATTTAAGAAGCTAAACATTGCTGCAGTATTGACCAGTCCAAGTCGATTCATTGTACTAATGTCCTGCAAAGTCTTCTTCTCTGCCGAAAGAACTTTATGGACGAATCGATAGTTTCGAGATAGACGGTTTAACCGAAACGTCAGTAGTAGTATAAGATCAGTTAGAAGTTTTGCCACAGGGTTTCTGCCAAGCTCAATCTCTGTGTCCGAGCTGTACTTGTTGCCTTGTGGTGTTGTGTGTTCCTTTTTTTTCCTATACTGTGAAGGCAAAACTTTTCAGTATTTAAACCAAATTAAAATATGAGCAATTATACAGATAAAAGGTATTCACGTGCGCGCCTATCCTGTTTCTCCAGAAAATCATACTCTTCATACAGCACTGGATCATCAATATCATTTTGTTCATCAAACATATAGTAGTCTCCGGTTCGCACTGCATGTGGATGAAGGCGCAAGTCGCGCACCTTAGTTGGTGTTGGTTGGGCCTTTTGTTGTGAGGACCATATACTATTCACAGAAGCTAGCTGCTCCTTAGATATAAACTGCTCTCGCGGATGGATTTCTGGATGCTGTGTTACCGCATGTGTCTCTATAAAATATTATTAACCCTTTATAGCTTTATCACTGAATTGATTTGATTATCCTCTGACTTACTTCCCCTTTTATATGATTTTCTATTGCTAGCCCTGATCAATTCCATCTTCACCTTCACTCTTTCAAGCACATTCTTTTCGTACTCCCTTCGATCATAAATTTGCTTATAATGCAAATTTTCAATAATGATAGCACCACTGTAAATATATTTTGTGAAATGTTATGTTTTATTTATTGACTCGAAATAACCAATAACCGTTTTCTAGCTAGAAGACTAGGCAAAACATATCTGCATTAAAATTTTTTAGTTCATTATGAAACCTAATATATTTACGGGAGCAAGAATGAGTATAATACCCAAACTGTTTAAATCTTTTCACCAGCATATATTTCTGAGAGCTCTCTTTTAGTGACATTACTTACCGAGAGGCTAAGACTGTATTGGCTTGAGTATCCATTACTATGTGACAAAAATAGTAAGACCCAAATATACGATATTGCAAGATGAGAAAAGCAAAAATGATCGCATGCCAGACCAGATGGTTGTTGAAAATGAAGCTGCTTGGCCCATAATAGTAGTTGTCCATGTTTTGAGTTTGGTTGTACTTTTCATGACGTGGTAAATTCGTATCATAATGCATGACTGCAAACAAACTCTGGTAGTCTTGTTTATCTTTGATATCCATCATATTTCCAAGTACAATAATGCAGACTTTGATAACTATGTTGAATACATTGAACGCGATGAGAAAGTTCCAGCGACAGGAGATGTAGTAAATATTTTGCAAGTAGACTTCCGACCCTTGCAGCATAAATACCAAGGCAAAAATCAAATAGCCTAATGACAGCATATCCATGCTGCACACACCGCCCATAAATATGATGGCAAGCGTGATCCAGAGGAAACTGCAAAATATAATGGTCTTCAAAACATCTGAATAGTTGCGAACGAACGAACAAAAGTCGTGCGTGGGATTTCTGAAGTAAACGTGTCCCAGCTTAGCAATGTTGTGAATAATATTCTTATTATCTCCGCCGGGATATGATATGTTGTCTTGACGAATTTCCATTTTGAATGCCTTTCTCTGGCGGGAAATTAACATAAGAACCACAAAGTCTAAGAAAAGTTTCGATTTGATCGGAGTGTCCAAAAGTTGATCGAAATTTGGATTACTCCACTCTTTGGAATTCATAACTTTTACTGCTTCATCTGAAAGAACTTGTGTTAGTCGAGCTTTAGGCGATATTACATTTCTAGCGTACCTTTGCAAAGATTTGGTGGATAGTGTATCAGATACAAGTATTGCACAAAGATCGAAAGAATAAAATAGAGCTGGAAAATATACCAAATGCGAGCGCACTGCAAACGCGTCAGACACAGTAGAATTAGAAGCCAGAGGATATATGTCACCGCAAGCAAGTCACATCGATGGACTATGGTCGAGACTAGAGCAATTAACGTGATTTCCAACCCAAACTTGAAGTATCCATAGTTGCAAAGATACTTTATAAGCCCAGGAAAATTGTTTTCAGCATCTTGCCGAGTTATACCAGGGAAAAGAACAGTGTGCTCTACAATCACACCCATCGAGAGTCGTAGTAAATGATCCCGCAATTTAACTACAGCATGCAATGTAGTCACGACCATATAAACGACATACGGTGCTACATAGCGCAATAGTGAGCCCCAAACCTGTTCAGTTTTTCGCAAACCAATCCAATCGGCAAAATTAATTGTATTGTTTTGCTGAGAAAGAGAATTATGGACTAGTTAAATTGAAATTGGAAAGTATTGACACCCAAATCTTACACATAAATAATCGTATTTCGAATGGTTCAAATATTTTATCTGATAGATCATCTTCATCAGAATCAAAACCGAGACCCAAAATGTCACAATGCGAAATATCGCTCTTCGAAAGAACGGACTTACGCCCACGCTCATAAGTGATAGCACAACTAAAAATAGGTTAAAGCAGCAAATCTCTGAAATGGCACAAGTAAAAGTTGTCAATATAACTGCTTTAATCATGTGGAGCTCAAGGAAACGCCATGCAACTGATTTGCAGGGACGGAACCACCGACGAATCTTGAGACGTATTCGTCCATACATAAGCCTCGGTTTTGATAACCAGGATTTCCTGCCTGACAGTTTGCTAGACTGTTGATGGCTGCGGTACATGCTAAACCGCGCTCGAGAGCTTCGAGTTGTGTCATCGATTGGCTTTGGTTGACGTAATGATTCTATAAATCGACCGTGAAAATAATGCAGTTGAATGACTGTAAAAATAACAGTCAATGTCGGGACCAGCAAATGTAAGAAAAGGTCCTTCGTTCGATAACGACGCAAGCCTATATCATTTTGCCTAAGTACAGCATATATTGCATGAGACATTGGTGTAACAGCGGTAAATTTTCTAGAACTTACAAGTCAGGCTGAACATTCAGATATGTCTCCCAATAGTGGTCAAAATAGTCGAACTGATAGGTGTATATAATAGTTAGTATAGTCATCGCATAGAATATCACAAACATCCAATATCCGTATAAGAACTTTATCCACAGCTGCAAGGACATCTGAAAGACCATAAGAAACAGGAGGAATAATGACATGTAGCAGACGCGGAATCCAGTCATGACTTGATCGATCATGGCACAAAGAAATATTAAAATAATCAGCAGCCACATCCAGATGCGTGTCACAAAATTGGAAACACTTTCGAAAATAAATATGATTGTTCGCGGGGCCCTTGACTTTTCGAACAACGTGTGATCGGAGTGCGAGTGTCGCGGTCCAAAAACATATTGTAAAATGTCATTTTCGACTTTATCCTCAGCCTTCTCTTTGAAGTATTGGTGCGATGTTATCCAGAATATAAATAGAAAACATGTCTTCACGCTCAACGGAACACACGGTCGAACACCGCTGTCCCGCGGATGAACACATCCAATTTGCACAAGATTCAATCCATAGATCTAGGGAGAGTATGTTCGAAAACTAAATCAATTTAAAATACATAATTTTGAATACAAATCCATTTTTAAGCCAAAATCTAAAAGTAAATATAAACTAATAGATTCCGTATAGAAGAAGTACGAAGTCAGGACAAGGACATCATATAAAAACATTACCTTCGTGGGTAGCTCTGTTTCATATATATTCATCCCATATATATATTGTGAAATAATGAGAAATTCAGCATACAGGACTACAAAGAAACTGGAACGCATCATGGATCGACGCTGGTTGGGTATCATCCACAATATATTGGCCCAAATGAGTAAGACGAAAGTCAACCAGCTATGATAAATAATTGACCAGATCTGAAAAAAGTCAAATACTTACTGAGTAGCTCTAAGTAAAATTAAATACTATCGTTATACTTGCCATCATAATTATGTTGAGTAGTATATAGCTATTCTTGTATATGAAAGTCGTCAAATCACAAATCAAATAAAAGAACTGTTCTAGAGTGGACGGCTTTGGACTAGGTGTTCCAGCCTCACTTGAGCCGGATTGTCGGTTTATTGAAGGTGTGTGATTTTCATGTTTTGATGTAATTTTCATTCGCATTATGCTAAAAAATAGTTTGCTTCGTTCATGGTGTATAATGTTGATTAAGAGAATAAAGTATGCCCACATTAATGCAGTTATACACATATATGAATCGAAATGCAGCTTATTATTTAGTTTTATTACTAGGCCTCTCTCATCTTGATGAGACAGCATAAGTAGGGCCTCGTAGCCCATAATTCTGAAATTAATACCAGTTAGATACCTCTTTATGCCCAATGATTCAACTCACCGCGTCCATACTGATTCGGCATCCCAGTATTTCTGTATGATTGGCAGTTGATACAACACAAAACCAATGATTTGCAAAAATAACAATATGGCAACGACGATCAGTATATTCTGCAAACTGTTGTGAAGCACGGATCTTTAGCAAAACATGTATAAAAGCAAGATAACTCTAATCTAGACTATTTTACTACGAGAAACCCAGAACCCTTGGTAGAGCAGAAACCAAAATATTTCTATCAGTAAATATGTACGAAACATAATTTTTGTATAACAGATTTTTGATATTGCATTTAATCAATCAATTAAAATGATTAATTAAACAAACTCAATCTATAACGCACATATGTATTTAAGCTATACTTTATGAGATAAAATGTTGATTAATTCTTTGGCTAGTAATACATACTCCCACCCATTTGAGTAGCTTTAGGGTGTACAAAAATACTTTCTGAATAACATTGCATCTAATCACATTTCAAAACTTGATTTCATAGACATAAGAAAGGTTATTTCTTACTATCTTGGTAAACTCGTCTTTGCACATTGACTTTTTTTTTACCCTGAACCCATTGAAAATGGGAAATCAGGGTATAATGTTGTTGCGAAAAAGTATGTAACAGGCAGAAGGAATCATCGCAGACCCCATAAAGTATATATATTCTTGATCAGCTTGACGAGCTGAGTCGATATAGCCCTGTCCGTGTGTCCGTCCGCCGAGATCTCAGTAGATATATGTAAGAGCTAGAGATCTGAAATTGTGTGCATACTCGCGTATACCATACGCAGTGCGAGTTTGCATTATTTTTTCGATAACTCATCCGATAACTTTTTTTATCGAGAATAATCGCAAATTTTTTTTGGTTTTTTTAGCCTCATTGGAATACCATTAGACGTGGAGACTTCAGATTTGCTGTGTATATACCTATGATGAATACAAACATTTTTTAATCAACAGATTATGGATACCACGCCCCCTTCTCCCCAAATTTGTATTTTAAGTACTAGAGACTTGTGCTTTGGAATGTGTGTCTACAAAAGAAGTTACTCAACAAATAAATTCTTATAATATTGCCCACACTGCAGTGCAGTTCAAGGCCATTCGCTGCTTACTGCGCAGTTAGCAGAGTGCGTGCGCGTGAGGATGGATGCATATGAATGTATGCGTGCATAAAAGAAGTGCACAAAGATAAGAATATCAGCTTGGAGGGTTCAGGGTATCTCCTAGTCGAGCAGTCTCGACTAGAGCCTTCTTACTTGTTTGAATATCGTTAGCGTTAGTAATCAGAGAATTTCTTTTAAACGGATGAAAATAGCAAAATAGTAATTAACGTAGATATCATTTGACTTTTGTATGTATAAATACCAATATAATCTTTTGTAGATAGCCCAATATGTGCCAGCTATAAGAAATAACATGAAATATATGCTGCCAGGCAATGATGGCCTTAAGATTGCAGCTCCATAGAGTACAAGGAGTGTGAAAACTGGAGCTGTAAGAAGGTAGAAAGTTCGTTTTAAGTGAACTACATACCTATGTAGATATACAGTAATATTCTTACATGTTTTTACCACAGATCGAATGTAGGCAACTATTAGAATACGATTCATATCTGAATAACGCAAGCTTGATACACCTCTATATTCGTCATCAACATCATCATCTTCAGATGGACCTGACCCATTCTTTTTAGACAATTTGGCTACAACCAGTATTATCATAGCTGTAATAAAAATGAGTACGTCAGGAACAATCCAATAGAATACTGCAATAGCCCTGTAAGTTAAGAAGTTTGTTAATGTTTTTTCGTGTTTTCCATCAAATATTACTTACTGTAGTCCAGAAAATCGCACGAAACCAATTTGCAATAGGATGTATGTGAGTGGACTTCCTGGCGTCAAATAGTGGATGAATACATTGAAAAAATTTACTAATACATGGCTAATGGCAATTATAGCACTAGTTATACAATAAAACAAGATAAACTTCTTCAATATTTTGTGCTGAGACGAACTTCTAGTTTGCAATAGCCACGGCGATGTGAAGAACATAAGCAGATATATGAATGAAAACGATATTGGCCGTGATAACGTTGCTGTGTGCATCCAGGTTATGATCTTTGACAATATCCACAATATTCACATATGTACATACATACATATATTACTTACCGAATATTAATGTCGATGGAAGAAACAAACGCAGCAAAAAGAACAGTACTACTTCCGGCATTTTTATAAGTTTGCAAGCACAATAATTATTTACAAGTTTATATGATATACGTATAAATATTTAAAATGATTATAATCCAATGACATGGGTGTAGAAGAATACTATGATAGTTTCGTATCGTATTATAGTAGTAAACAGAAAATAAATCAACAAAATTTTCAGTCATTGCCTGATGATTTGCTTGTTTCTTCGATCATCAGTTTACATTTGTATTTTAGGTTGTAATCCAAACAATTTTATATGACTCCAACACAACAGTGTTTGGTCAGTGCTCCAAGTCTTTTTTATTTTAAACTTGTTCTAACGCGCCTTCTATGGATATGTGCTTTTATATATCGACTACTAATCTATATCGATAGTTGAACGGAGCTAATACAGTTTCTTGATGTAAATAGTCAAGATATCTCACATATTTTAAAAGATAAAAAATGAAAGCCAATATAATGAAATGCTAAGTACACCAAAAAATATATCGCATTGTTTTATTAAGCAACTTTTTCTTAGGCCCACAAAATAAAATCGAATTTTCTGAACAAATATGAATGTACACACGGTCTCTAAACGCTACTAGTGAAAACCTTGTAGTAATATCGATATTTTCCAAAAATATTCGCCGGTATCATCACTAAAACATTATTATTTTCGTATGTTTGGATTTTTACTAAATGTGAAACATTTTCAAAATGAGTCTACCGCCTATGTTGTTACAACGGCTTAAGTCACGAGGATTGGTTAATGCAAAGAACGGTAAGTTAATAATGGAGATTGATATACCTACATGATTAATGCGATGTATACATGCATTAAAAAAAGTTAATTTTAAAATCAATAAGGCAGTATTGCATATTATGGATAGGCAATCTTTTGCATTTGAGAGCAGACTTAAAATTGTTTTACATTATAATGGCCCAATGTTAAATATTATGTTTACTGTTCAGTATTCCACAGGTATTGAAAATGGTTTGCTTCAATGGATGAAATTGGCTACCAAATGTGTGGCCGCTGTCTTGGTAACAAAAATGATCCAGGTCGACCAAGCCATGTCCTTCTGTCCATTTGGGTTCAGCAGCGTTACAGACTGCCAAATGCTAAGAGAAAACAATTATCATAATATAAAAGGGCGAACCGATTATTTTATTCGTTAATTGATTCCATTTCTGTTTTTTTCACAATCTTTCTTCATGGGGAAAATATAAATGTACTTTGAGTAGTTCTACTGACATCTAAACCTGTTGTATAAGATATATATTATAATGACTTACATATTTATTTTCAGAACAAAAACAAATACCCGAGGCAATAGAAGAAATTATCGCTGAAAATTATGACGAGGATGACAAAAACCCTCCATCGGACTATAACGAACTCAAGTCACCTCCTTCTAAATTCACGTCAGCTAATGAAAATCTGTGGCCAGAAAGGATAAAAGAACGCATAGGAGTCACAGAGTCATACCATGGCTTTAAATATTGCCCCAACACGTACAACATATGGCACTCGTGCACCTTATACTGTGTTAACAAATGGGCGAACGTGAGGCCGAAGCCAAAGGAAAAGTATCTTCGTCGCTATAAGAGATTACTTCGAAAATATCCACTTCCTGCAGATTGGACAGAGATCTTTGACAGTGGCTGCGGGTTTTATTATTTTTACAACTCCACGACTCGAAAAGTATCTTGGTTACCGCCAACGCATCCGAATGCTCGTGTTACGAACAGTGCAGCCATGTTTAGAAAACAATTAGCTAATTCCAATGATGAATTTAATTTCGACACAAAAGATTTGGGACCAACTAATAACGACGCTGAAATCGGTGCACAATCTGCATCTTTTTGCCCAACAAAAAAGCAAAAAAAACGCGATTTAGAACGAACCCTCTTACGAAAGCATAGGACCTGAAATACTTGCCTATGCCTAATTAACATAGAATTGAACGACTTTTTCTAAGATAAATTTAAAAAATAAATGCAAATTAAGCTTATTGTTAGTGTTGTTAATCTTATAGAAAATATTACCATTATCAATTTTGAATTTAAGATATAGGTTAACTAGTTTTCGAATAATACTTCAGATTAGACACGTGATATTTTCAGGTTTTTTATACTCATTCACGAAAGTGAAATGTGTATATTGGTTTTGTGCAATGTGCGTCTTGAGACCTGAAATTTGGAACATGTATCACCAATTTATAAAGGCTTAACATTTTCCCGATACGCTCACTAGGAGCTTGACAAATCTGAAAATTCTATATGCCAGAAAATATTAGCTGAAGAGCTAGAACTTGGAATGTAGATCCACGTCGCCCACCCAAGATTAAAATCTATGGCGGATACATTCTAATTCTAGAAAAGCTATATTAATGGAAAAAAAAAAACAAGTAAGAAGGCTCTAGTCGAGTTCGCTCGACTAGGAGATACCCTTTCAGACCGTAATCATAATGTTTAAATGTCTCACGTCTTAGTACTTAAATTATAGTTATCGGATAAGTTATCGAAAAAATAAGACGAACTTGTACTGTTTATGATATACACGAGTATGCATGCCAAATTTCAGCTTTCTAGCTTTTGTATCTTCTGAGATCGACGCATACATACGGACGAACTGACAGAGCTATAATATATAATATAATACATATACTCTTTGGGGTCTGCCACGCCCCCTTCTGCCTGTTACATTTCAACAAAACCATTATACGCTGATTTCACATTTTCAATGGGTTCAGGGTATAATGATGTGTCTACGCCCATTAGGGGCGTGACAGATTGGACCTTAAGATATAGTGATTTTTCAAATTCTGATATATTTTGGGCAGTATTAAAATATGATATAAAAACTCGGGCTGACCACCCAAGTCCAAAAACCAATGCGGATATATGTCCGCCCACAGGGGTCGTGGAAAATTGCAAAACTTTATATCTCCTGCATCTTAACAACGAAAAGCTTAAAATTTAGATAGTTGAGATACTAGTAGCGTCCTCTATGGATGACCTAAAAATAATTGTTACGCTTATTTAGTATATAGAAAAATACCCGTAATTTTCACATTTTTAAAGCGTAACCATCCAAACTTTACAGTTAGGCCAAAAATTATGCGCTTACGCCCAGTAGGGGTGTGGCAAACTCCATTTTCTACAGTATTAGAGCTAGAAACTCAATGTGAGAGAAATAAGCTAATCTTAGCCTTTGCTCTGATTGCAAGACCTGAGCTTCAGTCTAATACGAAATGCCTCATTTAACCGGCTTTCCCTCACATATAGCATCCATACACAGAACGATTTTCTTGATACCCTAGCCCGTTGAAAAGGCCGTATTATAGTATTATAGTATTAATTAGCAGTGTCAGTCCGTGTGTGTGAGCAACTCCATCTCACATGCTATAAGAGTTAGGTTTTACCACTAACCAGAGAGCACTGTGGTTAGTGGTTTTAAGTCCGTATATGTATACCACGCGCAGATCAAGTTTGTTTCAAAAACTCGATAAAAAGTCCGTTCTTTGTTATCGATTAAAAGCCATATAGAACATCAGTTATAAAATAGTATATCCTACATTTTTAGAGACTGAGACTTAAACTTAAATGTAAGTTAGCTATTTATAAGTTTTGCTCTCAATCTACATGTATATTGGGTTTGCTTAAAGTTACCAATAACTTTACTCGCATCGATGGAGCACTAGTCTCTAGCACTAGCGACCAATAACAAATTAGACGTTTCCATTATTTTCTAACAAGCAACGCTTGAAAGGCAAAATCAATCTATCGAATTCGGTCGATAATACAGAAATGGTAAGAGCTATCGAAAAAAAGATAAGCTCTCTCTTAGCAATGGTATGTATAAAAATATGATAAATTTGTTTCAAATTTCAAGTCGAGTTTTTGGGGTACAAAATCAAAATATATATACATATATTTATTTATTTATCGGGTCTATATCATGGAAAGCTTTAGAAACATACATTTAAAAAACCGATTATCAGATTACAATATTGATCATAAATATTATGGAATACCCTAAATAATAAATATGTATATTCGAAAATATATTTTCATTATTATTACTGATATTATTTTTTTTTTTTTTTACATTTATTTAGATAGAGTTGGATACGATGAAACTAAAATATATTTTAAAACAAACACTAAGATCCCTGGTTGTATGTATTATTTTAGGCAGTTTGTACTCTACGTTCCCATATTAGGCGAGTCGACGGCGAGTGACAATATTTACATTTGTAAATTGTAACTAAATATAATATTCAGAATTAAAGTCTAAGAAATAAACCTAATGTACAGTTAGGAAATATGTTTACTCGATTATAAAAATGAATATATTATGTTGCATAGTGATATTAATGGTGACTTTTGACAAAAGTGTCACATGTTTCGGGCAGTTAGCGAGACATAATATATCTCTAAATAACACACAGAGAACCAGTAAATTTCTCTTTGATACTATCTTTCGCATTAGCTCCGGGGTCTCGAGCGCTTTTGGCCTGGCGGACACAGAAGACGATGGAGAATATAGTGAGAACAATAGTCTCTCAACGTGTGACTGTGGTAAGATATTCATAATCAACTTATTTGTTTCTTGTTCCCATCAATGTACCGTATAGCTGTGTAAATATGTGCATATGTATGTATATGTGTATATAGTAGCTATGGGAAAAGTAAGCGTGTGCCAATTCTTTTTGGCAATATTTTCGATAATTAACTACGAATTTATATTGGGTGTTAATAACTGGACACTTCGGACTAGAGCTTTCTCACAGTTTCCGCTGTTTTAATCAAATACAATAAGAAAGTGATATTCAATCAGATTTATCATTAGCTAAGCCTACATTAATTAACATTTATTAATTCTTTTACAATATATTTATTATTTCTTAGTGAACAATTATTAATTTATTATTTGATTGGATATATTTTCGATATATATTATATTATACAAATAATAAATTAATGATCAAATAATAAATTAGATTGTTTACTGAGAAATAATAGATGTAGAAATAAATATATATTTATATATATATAATATAAATGAATCTTAAAGTATTATTTTTTAGTATATATTTGAAGTACCTGGTTTTATGCCGGTAATCAGGAAATACCGATCGACTCTTTTTTGCCTCTTACGACCTGTTTTAAGCAATAGGCTTGGGCCTCAATCTAAAATTAGACAGAAAGCGGGTATATATGCATGTGTATGCGTCTCTTTTTTATTGGAGAGATTTATTTCGGGTAAAGTGTCACAGTCCGTAGTACTTACTGTGACGCCAAGTTTCAACAGAAACGAGAGTTATTAAAGTAAAGCTATAATAAAAGTTAAATGGTAATTAGTTCGAGCTAGTGAGGAAGATATTAGGAAAATAAAAATGTATGGTTAAGAGTTGAAATTTTGTATATACATGTCTTAAACATGTTTTATAAGTGTGCATGTTTATGAACAATATTATGGAATTTGAGATAATAGCTCTATGTAGGATTCATGGTAAATAATAAAACTTCACCTTCCTCAATCATACTTTTCCTCCTCATTACAAAGTATTTTTCCAAATATTTTATTTTTTTCTAATCCGTTTCTGGTCGCATTTTATTTTTTATAGATTGCGGGTTTTCGAATGAAGAAAATAGAATTGTCGGTGGAAAGCCAACTGGCATAAACCAATACCCATGGATGGCACGCATTATTTACGATGGGAAATTCCACTGCGGAGGATCTTTGCTAACTAAAGATTATGTTATTTCAGCGGCTCACTGTATAAAAAAGTTGAGACGATCTAAAATTCGAATAATATTTGGTGATCACGACCAACAGATAACTTCGGAGTCTCAGGCAATCCAAAGAGCCGTTACGGCTGTCATAAAGCACAAAAACTTTGACCCAGATACCTATAACAACGATATTGCATTGCTTAGACTACGGAAACCGATATTATTTTCCAAAATAATCAAGCCAGTTTGTCTACCCCGATATAACTATGACCCCGCAGGTAATTATCTTCCATCTTTCATAAAGAAGATCCATTCATTTATTTTTTTCCCCATTTAATCAGCTTTAAAAATTATACTTTCATCAATTGTTTTTCAGGCCGCATAGGAACTGTCGTTGGCTGGGGTCGTACTGCTGAAGGAGGAGAGCTGCCCTCGATTGTTAACCAAGTTAAAGTTCCAATAATGTCGCTTGCGGAATGCCGAACTCAAAAATATAAGAGCACACGAATAACGTCAACGATGTTGTGTGCGGGAAGGCCTCAGATGGATTCATGTCAAGGCGATAGTGGAGGACCGCTATTATTATCCAATGGGGTTAAATATTTTATAGTGGGTATCGTATCGTGGGGCGTTGGCTGCGGACGCGAAGGATACCCTGGGGTCTATACTCGTATAAGTAAATTTATTCCTTGGATAAAAGCCAATTTAGAAAATACTTGCTTGTGTTCATAGTAAAATGTTTAATTATTTATTATTAAATTGTTTAACAAATTATTTATTGAAACTAAAGTGTTGATTGATGTGTTTACGTAGGAATGGGAATTCTCAAAGGCAAGAGTCCTCGATAAGTTTTGGTGATGCTAACTTTAAGGACAAAGGGATTCATATAGATATTCTTCGATCGATATAGTTAATTTCATACATACGGGCGGACTGACAGCCAGAGGTAAGCCCATTTGTCAGGCAAAAAAATTATATTCCTTATGAAGTCGTTTCACCTCTTCTTCGGGATGTAAATATAATGTATAGAGCTAAATCTATTCAGGGCATAGCAAAATTATTTTAAATCTTATTTAGGTTTTATTGTTCATACAAATTAAGTTATTCTTAAATAAGGAAGAACATCATTTATTGATATTGTTTATTGTTAGATGTACCAAACCCGAAATTATTTACAGAATCACCCAAAACAGCTGGGTCTTCGGTTGGCGGGGATGGATTTTTAAATTGTTCAGCTGATATTCTTGTAAATAGTATGCCAACACCTTCGATGAGAGCTAACAACACTCCTCCTATGATTGCACTTCCAGCCATTGCAGGAATACCTGAAAATATAATTAAAAGGGACACATGAGTTTAATCATATTTTCATAAAATTAATTCTTTAATCAGAGGTCATTTGACATTATTATCACATTGTAAACCGAAGCTTTGAATGTTTGCCATTAAATAAAACAACTTTTAATTCAGTAATTTGCAGTCTGACAAGACTAAGCTAACCCGTTTTGTTGGATATTACTTATGAAAGCCCTCCTGTTCTCGATACGCTTTTTTTTTTAATTTTTAAATAGCTTACCGTTTCGCGCCGCTAAAATTCCTCCCGTTGCAGCTCCACTTATAATTGAATTCCATGGATCTTCCTTTTTTCGAAAATGAACCAATGTGCAGTCGATTGTACTGAACATTCCTCCCCAAACAGCAAAATTTCCAGCTATTACGGGTGAGCGCAATTTTATTGCAGCTATACTTCCGATCTAAAAATTAAGTCGAATTTTTTATTAGTATTCCAAAATATAAATAATAAACACTAATGAACGGAATCTTTAATGTGAATGATTTTTTACTATTATCTACTAACTATATCTTTTATCGAATGGTTTTATGACTCAATTATACTACATAATCTATACAATTTGATCCCATGACCCATGTAGATACAAATACAATATACAAAAATATGTATAATTTACACTCTATAATCTATGTACACTATATGATCTATATTCTTATAGGATAGGAAGCTAGAAACAAAAGCTAAAAATTATTAAATCGGGATTAAGCACATAGGAACGCAAGCCAACGCTGGCTGATGAAATAAATTTAGTGATCTTTTCGTGATATATTCAAATTATTATAAATTGTTTGTAGGGAAAGTCTTCAAATGGTCGATAGGTCCTTCAAATAGAGTATTTAAGTTTTGAACCATAAACTAAATCCCATTATTGGCATGGAAATGATACTTAAATACCACGAACTTTGTGAAGCCACAAAATTCCCAAATATCCAAAAAATAAACCGTAAATTTATAATTCATAAATTATACGTGTATCCATTGATATAACGCCTTCTAATATATATACATATATATTATATATTTATGAACATGCATACCATTCGTCTGTTTATTCCAGATGGAGCGTTTCTAAAACCTTTAATTGCTTGGAAAACACCACCTCCTATGCAGCCCATGGCAAAAGCACCACCACAATCATCAACAATCCGATATGGACATGGTTCACGTGCATATTCCTCCATAATTATATCAATCGCCTACAAATACACAAAAACAACTTATATATAAGCAAATAAGAATATTTCAGACTATGCACATGTTATTTAACACACCGCAACAACACCAAGTTCATATAACAATTTGCTAGAGATGTTCGATATCTAGGTACATCACTATATCGATATGTATCATACATTTATAAAATATCGAATTAATAAGAATTGATCGATGCTATCGAACTTTGTATCCATCTACACTAACAATATTTGCTTGGAACATACTATGTACAAATATATTCTCATAGGACTGTGGAACTAGCATATTGCAGAGAAGGGGTATTAGGCACAAATACAAGCATAAACATTATTAATTTGGGATATAATAAGAAAGCTCTCATTTTATCATATAGCATTTTAGGTGGTTCGAGGTTCTTTTGTCTGTGATTAACAAATCGAATTTAAAAATAAAAATGTTGAGATATAAAGAAAAACTAGACTTCTAAATGAATTTTTACGTTACATACATTTTAAGGAATCAATATACCCGTTTGGTTACATTGGGCCACTAACTATATGATTAGTGATTGGGCTCAGGGTATAAAAAGCTGCTTTAATTGTTAGTATTTTCAAAAAATGTGCTATTTAGTATTTTTAAAATACGGTTACTTTGCCACAAGCCACGTGTTGCATCGATTTACATCGAACTCAGTTTGAACACAGATGTGCGTGGATGCAGATTGATAAAAATCCAAATTTAATTAGCACTAACATTGTTCAATCGCGAAATTCAAAAATGGATTTAATCTCAAAAGGCTGGTTCAGTGAAGTCCAAGACGAGTTATGGCCTGGACAATCATTTTCTTTAAAAGTTAAAGAAGTTCTTCATAAAGAGAAGTCCGAATTTCAAGATATTCAAGTAGTTGAGACGTGAGTAAAATATTGATAATGGGATTTTATATGACTATCAAAAGTAAAAAGTATTCAATATTTAATAGAGTTTCATTCAAGATAACTTCTACTTCATGTAAATGTTTACTCTATCCATAGTGGACTAATGTGGATTACCGTTTGTTATAAGTTGAGCTTGAGTTACATTCAGAGGGAATTTTGTTATGTCAAAAATATCCCAAGCATACAGGAATGAATATGTCCATATTTAAATGGTTAAGAAAATATAAAGAGTTAAGCTCTGTTTAAAGATCAACTTAACACTCAGATAATCATCATTTGTAATCATGTATGTATGTAAGACAAATGTGAAAATTATCATCTCTGGCATAGCTTTAAATTAAGAATTTTTAGATACTACAATCTTTACAATTTTTTGTTATATTTTCGTATTTCATTTCCCATCAAAATCATTATGTACGTATGTATGTATTGTACATACATATGTATGTACGTAATCAACATCTGAAGACACGTCTTAGCAACAGAATTTTCATAGCTTGTTATCTCATTATTTAAAATCCATTAAACCATTTTAGTTGACCCTTCCGATTTTAATCATCAATCTTTATTCGTCTTGCCCAATAAGAATAATTTTTGTTCTATCAAAGAAAAATAGAGAGACAGAAATAATATATTTATATATTGTACATTATACATTATTTTATTTTATTATGTGGGACACTTTTTTAAAATAAAATGTAGTTATGCAAAAGTGTTTTTTACATTATTTGATTAAAAGTACAGTCCCCAATTGCTTTTCTTATAAACAGAAGCATATACTTATATTCTGAAAAAAAACTTATTAATAATTTAAAATATATTTTAATTATATTTAAGTTAAATGTTTTTATATTTCTTTATTCACAGTGAGACATATGGAAGATGCCTGATACTGGATGGAATCATTCAGTGCACTACCAGAGACGAGTTCTCCTACCAGGAAATGATATCCTTCTTGCCACTTTGCTGTCATTCGAACCCACAAAAGGTTTTGATTGTTGGAGGCGGTGATGGGGGCGTAGCACGCGAAGTGGTAAAGCATCCACTAGTTAAGGAGGTCCACCAAGTGGAAATTGACGACCGTGTTGTCCAGGTTTCTAAGAAGTACTTGCCTTCTATGGCATGTGGATTTGACAGTGAGAAGCTAGTTTTAACTATTGGCGATGGATTTGAGTATATGAAAAATCATAAAAATGAATTTGATGTAATCATAACTGACAGCTCGGACCCAGTTGGACCTGCCGTAAGCTTGTTCCATGAAAGCTATTTCGGATTGTTGAAACAAGCCCTGAAAGAAGGCGGCGTTGTATGCTCTCAAGCGGGCAGCTTTTGGCTAGACTTCGACTATGTCAAGAAAACAATGAAGGGCTGTGCTCTGCACTTTCCAAAAGTGGGCTATGCTGTCACTTCAGTCCCATCTTACCCATGTGGCCATATTGGCTTTATTATAGGCTCCCTGGATGCAAGCCGAAAGCTCGAAAAACCAGCAAAGAGATTTGAGAAATCTGAAAGTGACGCTCTCAATTTGAAGTACTATTCAAGTGATGTCCATGAGGCTGCCTTTACATTGCCTCGATGGGTTGAGAAACACTTTTACGAGTGAATGCTTTTCGAGTGTATGTTGCATAGACCAAATTTGATGAATTAATCACATTCCAATAAATATAAGTTTTAACCAATAATTTGACTGGATATTGATTAACACCACTTTTTCGGATCATTTATATTAAAGAAATGCAACGCCGCAATTGTGATACACCAAGACGAAGAAAATAGCTTCCGAAACCCTACGATATTTATCGTGCTCTTCTTTAAATTTATAAATTGTTAAAAAAATATTTTTATTACACTAAAATAAAAAACTTTACAATTCATGTACAAATTTTATAAATAACAATAAAAATTACCGTTTGGATGACACGTCAGACTTAATCAGCGCTATCACTAAGTAATTAAGCAAAGAGAACCGAATACGAATATAAGTATATACGCCTCGAGAGCCATGCTATGCTTGCTTTCACGCTCTGGACGACAACAATTCATTACAATTTACTGCATTGTATGTGATCAAGGCGATCGGTCGATTTACTTATTTGCTGCCAAGCCAGAAGACATCAAGTAGCATCTTTCGGTAGACAATGACTTTCTTCAACAATGATCTCAAATGGGATGGGTTTCTTAAATATTTCACGAATTGTATTGTACTTTCAACGTAGCAGCTGCTGTTATAGGCAATCCAATGGTAAGAGACTCTAAACTTGTTAACAAAGAAAAATATATTGTTTAAAGTTTAAAACGGGGAACAGAAACTTTACCAATCTATGTAAATAATACCAAAGTCCATATCATTTAAGAAAACGCCAACTTTCGATGATTGTTCTAAAACATCTTTTAGAGTCAATCACATAGCCTAATGAAAATTAATACATACAAAATTGTTGAAATTTTGATTTTATTTAATTGTTGATTTGTTTCAAAATGTGATTTTATTTTTAACTTGTAAAATGTGTTCGTTAATTTTTTTAGTGTAATCGTTTATTACAAATATAGAAATAGCTTTTATTCGGATGATTCATCGTCAAGTCCAGAATATTTGTTGGAAGACTGCAAAATCTGAAAGTGTATTAAAAATTACAATATTATCATATTTAATATCAAGTAATGCATAACAAGGTTAATTCTATATATAGAGGATTGACTTGCCGACCTATTGGTGCTCAACTAGAATGGCTCAGAAACTGAAATTTTGATAACAGCTGTCTTCGATGAAGAACTAATACATAGTTATTTAATTGCACATTAATAATAATAATAATAAACATGGATTCATATATTTTAGGAAAATAAACAGCTTATATGATAATAATCACATCACATTGATAAACTAAGAAGATAGATTTAGTCGAGACTGCTCGATATTTTAAAAATTATTCATTGTCGATTCGACACGTTCAAACATAGGGACAGGCGGACGGACAGACAAACGTACAGGGCTAAATCGACTCAGCTCGTCGCCCTGATCAAGAATATACATATTTTGTGGGGTGCGATGATTCCTTCTGCCTGTTACATACCTTTCACAAAACCATTTCTTCCCTGATTTCCCCATTTTCAATGGGTTCAGGGTATAAATATGTGATATTTTCAAATATAGAACTAAATTCTTAAAGTTGATTTAAGTTTCTCGATGAAAATGAATACATTTTTGGACCATCTAAATAAAATGTTTTTGATATATATTTTTATGAAATTCATACTTACAGGTTCACCCTGCTGTGGTGTATTCCTGGCCTGAACACGAGGTTCTCGCTTATTTTTGTTTTCCTCCTTGATTCTTCCTTCGTGGTTCTGATTATTTTTTGCCTTCGTATTCTCAGATCTTAAAATCAAGCATATTTCAAAATTAGTGTTGTTTATTTATAATTATTAAATCAGCTATACTAAGCATAGGTCAACAACACGTTTATTTACAAATATAGAAGAAAAGATAGCGTATAACTTAAAACGTAAAAAGTAAATTAAAGAAACGAGTTTAATTCTTTTTCTGTGATTTTCCATTTATATATATTCTTTTAAAAAATCAATAGTGCTCTAGGCGGGAGTGGTCAACTAAGAGAATGGCTTTTGGTAGAATGGGGGTGGTAGCAATATTGTCCTATGAATAATTAATATGGGCACATTAATTATTACTTCTAAAAAATTACATACGAGCTTGATTCAAATGTGTAAAGTATTGTAGGATTTATAGCTGACATAATTAAAAGAAAACAAGTAAGACTCTAGACGAGACTGCTCGACTAGGAGATATCTTCAACCCTGCAATCTGATATTCTAATCACTTTTCACTTCTTTTAGACACACATACACACGCACGTATTAGAACGCGCTCTGCTAACTGCGCGTAGAAAATATGATTAAATAACTAGCCTTCGATAAAGTTTTTAATCCATAATAAAACATCGGGAAAAGTTATCGATTTTTAGAGAAAAACTCGATATGTGCGTGATATATACGGACCTAGGAAAAAAATGTCAATTTCTCTAGGTCCTATATCTTCAGAGATATACGCGTTCATACATACGCACGGACGGACATGGCTATATCGACTCAGCTCGTCGCCCTGATCAAGAATATATATACTTTGTGTCTGGGTCTGTCACGCCTTCTTCTGCCTACTTTTAACAAAACCATTATACACATTTTCAATGGGAAATCAGGGTATAAAAACAAGTTTTGCACTGACGGAACTTAATTTGTTGCAGAGAGCAAGTTTTAGTCTTGAAATTTACTATTTTACCTAATATTAAAAGAAATGTGAATGTATTTGTATATATGTATATACGTAACTGTTAGTAAACTGTGTCAACGGAATTTTTTTACTTGCTTATGTAATATTTAGTTTAATTTACAAATCTACAAAATTTTACCTCTCATTTCGGTCCCGCTGTTTATTGAATTTGTTGTAATCTGGATCATCGCGTCGTCGTTCACCTTTAATAGTAAATGATTATATACGATTTATTATCAAGGATTTACAGACAGATTCTTCCACTGACAACTAACCTTGACTAGCTTTGGTATCATCACTAACTTCCTGGGTGCGGCGCCAGCTTATAGTTCCAGCATTAGCATTTTCACTATCGTTCTTATCAAGTTGGACTTCCGACAACTTTTCACTTATAACTCCTTCGTCATGGCGCACCTTCTCTTGTCGTCGAGCTTCTGCTAAACGCTCTTCAATTTCTAGTTCTCTTGTAGCGGTATCTACCGGTTTGGCCGAACCAAACACATTCACCGAAGGTGTTCCACTTGGTTTGTTATTGACTTTTGTATCAATTTCGTTGACTGGCTCATCATCTGGTTTAGTTACTATCTCTGGCATTGGTAGTGTTCGAGGCTTTAAATTTAGTTTTGGCCTTTCCTCAGAACTGGCAGTATCGTCTCGCACATTCATATCACTCCTAGGGCGATATTTATCGGATGGTTGGTCGCGGTCCCTTCGCGGAGGCGAAAAGTCTGTGGACGGCTGCCGGGAGTTTGTACGCCATGAACCAGGAGTATTATTTTCTTCCCTTTCTGTAATTGGTTTCCGATCACGATTAAAGCTGCGATCGTAATTGCCAGAGTAACCTCCATAGCTGCTTCCATTATTTTGACTATCCCGTCTCCAATTTCCAGAATCACGGTTTTCACTTGAATTTCCAAACCCTTCAAAGCGACGATTGCCTTTCTGGCGATTTTGTTGATCGTTTTCATTAGACAATTCAATTCGAATGCGGCGACCTTTGATTGAGGGATCCGGCAAACTTAGCACGTTTATTAAGTCCTCCCTACTTTCCAATTCAACATAGCCGAATCCTCTTGACCGACCAGTTTCACCGTCTTCCCGTGGCAGCCTTAATGAAGCGAGATTAATGTTCCCAAAAAAATCGTATATGTCGTCCTCACTGGCATCAAATGGTAAATTATTAATATAAGCTATAAAGGGTGGCTTATGGGGGATAGAGTCATCATCAAATATTCTATTTGCTCTAGGCGCGGTTGGTAGCTGATAAACTAAAGGTAAGGTGTGACTTCCATCATCACTTTCATCACCATCCAAATTTCGAACTTTCTTTGAAACTTGTGTTGTTCCTGCGGGTGCATCTCCATTGGAAAGAAACGATTGCAACGAAATAACAGTTCCTTTATTCTTCTTCCCCTTTTTGCCTGAAAATAAAGAAGTGAATAAACATATTTATACATATGTTCTTTAAGATTTCCATCAACTTATTACACTTATACACTGCACTTCCGCGATATTAATACAATAATTCTCTTTTCCTAAAGATACGCGAGTAAATATATATCCCACATACATACATACATAACTACGATGAATAGCGCTTGCAGTATGTACGTTTTTACATATGTATATATGGGACCAACATACACGCATTCATGTGAAATGTACATTACGTGTCAAACGAGCAGCCACGAGGGGAGAAATTTCCATTGAATATGGTTCTTTGTTTTAGCGCACATTTATTAAAATATATTTATTATATCAAATGATTCTAATATAAATTAAATATAAATTTAAATCAAACCTGCAGAAGCCATCTTGATGAAAAATCCAAACAAATTTAAATTTTGAAGAGAAGTTATGTGTAGCTATCTACAGACACATATCAATGCTTAATATAGTTATCGATTTTAGAAAATCGTCTCTCACATGGCAATGAAATCAGATCTAAACTGTTTCCACTGCATGCATTTGTAGTAGATGCTGTAACTCTTTTACACAGCTAACAACCAAATCAGATATAAAATAAAGGATACAAATACCTATCATATTCAATAAAAATGTATATGATAGCGTGGTTAATACATTGAAAGTATGTGTTGGCAAAGTATTGTAAATTACACAATGCAAAAGTTTAATACTGATATCAAAACGCAAAAGTATTTTGGTGAAACTTGTTAACAAAAATATATAATTAACAATTTTTGCATTTTTGTAGTTATGTAAAATCTTAGGCACTATCCATCTCATTATGTTTATTTAAAATATTTAAATATATAGACATGGCTTTTTAAATGTAAGACATATCTCATAATATGACTTAGTAGATCCCAAAATATAGATTTGATCAGTAAAAAAGTCTATTAAAACCTATTAGTTTGTATGTGTACCCACTTTTAACATTTTTTGCATTTCAATGAAAAAGACTATTTTAAAAAGTTTTTCATGAAATAAACATTCAGTTGCAAAAATAACCAATAAGTGGGAGGGTAGAGAGTTCGGTATGAACGATAGAACGATAAGAGATACACGAAAGGCATAAAGCCGAACTATTTTTTCATTATTCCTCTGTTCGCAAGATTCAATAACAGAGAAAACCACTGACCAAACAACACGTAGACGAGGCATGTAGAGCAAACTTTTTCAACGCTGAAATATGCATACGAAACAAGCCAGTTTCGCTCGGTTGAGTCTTTATAGGCTCGGGTAGTAAAAATAAGTGAACTTGTTCTCGCTTGAGGTACCAGTGTTTGCTATATATACCCTGAATCCATAGAATCAGCGTAGAATGTGAATCAGCATTTGTGAAAACGTATGTAACAGACAGAAGGAAGCATCGTGATCAGGGCGATGAGCTAGGTAGATATAGCCTTGTCCGTAGGTCCGAAGGTCTGTCCGAATATATAAGAGCTACAGAGAAACTTTTGTGTATACCATACGAGAATTGATTTCGATTTTTCATCGTAATTTGAGCATTATTGGACCTGGATTCAGATTTTCTGTGTAGTAACATACATTTGATGGCTACACAGCCTTTGTAATTTATAGATTTTTGATACGATGCCCCATTACGATTACCCCCAATATGTAAGAAACGTATTTGAAGTATTAGAAACTTGTGCTTTGGAATGTACACACATTTGAGCATTATGATGTTAACGTTCTAAAAAGTTTCATGACGATAAACCCACTACCATTGAGGTTATTCAACAAACAAACGCAGTCGCTGCAAACTGCGCAGTTAGCAGAGCGCGTGCTTTGGCGTGCGTGTGGATGCATGTTTAAGTATGTGTTCCCGGTTAAGGATATCTCCAATTCGAGCAGTCTGGACTAGAGCACTCTTTTTTTTTTTTTTTTTTTGGTTATTCTATCTCTTTCAATGCTGAGTGAGACTCACAAAAATTGAAATTTCTTCGAGATGATCCCATTTATTTTCTTCTGAGGGAAAAGTATAAAGAAATCGTAAAAGGGCTTACCATGTTCATGAAAAATAAAAATATAAATAAATAATTATTTATATTATTATTAAATTATTTTGTTGATTATTTCTGGGAAGGTATGGAAAAAGTTTGCTCTACATGTCTTATCTATTGTTATTAAATTTCAGTAATCAAATAATGTTTGCTAAGTCTTTCAAAAAAGCAGGTGGTTGACAAAGGATACTGGCATATTATCGATTTCTGTTAATAATTATTATTATTTTAGTATCTGGCAGAGCAAGTTCCGATCCAGACACTTAATCATTGTATTAAATCAATGCATTATCCAGGAAAATATTTCTTCACGATGCCTAATCGATTAAAGGAGGCAGCCCCAACTGAGGCATGTGATGGACTTATAACAAAACTAAGGAATACTGAAGATACAGATTTATATATTTAGATATTCTTAGATGATTGATTTTGATATCTATGTTTTTATTTATAATGGCTCTGTTTTATATAAATATCTTTGAAAATACACTACCTGTTCATCGTATATATAAAAAAAAAATTAGCACCATACTAGGCACATGAATTTTACGTCGATAAATTAGGCTGACTATCGAATAAAAGTGAGTTATTTTACAACACTTTTGATACGTAGAGAAATATGATTGGTCCACATGTATCCAATAAAAACGTTCCAGCGATTTTACGAATTAACTGTATTTGTCTCTCTCCTACGTTTTCCAATTGCTATCTGAATAACCATCTACATAGCCGGGCCGGCGTTTGTGAGCAAATATACAGATTGCTTCAGTCAGTAGAACAAGTTTGTTTCGGGAGTTTGGTGAAGTAACACGCGTTCATCATGTACTTTAAGGCAATTATTGCATTATTTACAATAGGATTTGTAAATTGCGAAGTATTTTTCGAAGAAAAATTCGAAAATGGTAAGCTTGTAAAATAAATCATAATAAAATAATTGTGGTTAAAGTTAGTTTGGTATATGTCTGTATATTCTGCAGAAAATTGGAAAGACGAATGGGTCTACAGTAAACATCCTGGCAAAGAGTTCGGCAAATTTATTCACTCAGCAGGTTCATTCTTTAACGATGCTGAAGCAGATAAAGGTAAGTCAACGGTTTATACTTATTTTCATATATGTACATATACATTTACACATACATACATATGTGCCTGAAGTTCATATGAGTGTATATATGTAGTTGTGTGTGTGTGTGTGTGTGTGTGCGAGTACTTCTTAAGCATGATGTGTATGTAAACATATTAGCAACAATTAATGAATACAATTCACATTTCCTACAGGCATTCAAACATCACAGGACGCTCGATTCTATGCCTTGTCCAGAAAGTTCGACGCTTTCTCAAATAAAGATAAACCATTAGTAATTCAGTTCTCTGTCAAGCACGAGCAGAACATCGATTGTGGAGGCGGCTATGTGAAGCTGTTCGACTGCTCCCTGGACCAGACTGATATGCATGGCGAGTCGCCCTACGAGATTATGTTCGGACCCGATATCTGTGGGCCCGGTACCAAGAAAGTGCATGTCATTCTTAGCTATAAGGGCAAAAATCATTTGATCAACAAGGATATCAGATGCAAAGATGACGTTTACACCCATTTCTACACTCTAATTATTAAGCCCGACAACACTTATGAGGTGCTGATCGACAATGAGAAGGTGGAGTCTGGAAACCTTGAAGATGACTGGGACTTCTTAGCGCCCAAAAAGATTAAGGATCCTAACGCAAGCAAGCCAGAAAACTGGGACGATAGGGTAAGATTTGATAAAACATAATCATTATTTGTTTCTTGAGCACCACAAATATGTAGTCCATGCTTATCAAATTAGTTTAATATTGATTATTGGCTTTTTTTCGGTTTTTTTTTTTTTTAAGTGACGTGTTATCAGTGCTCGAAATATTTAATTGTCTACTAGTGAATTATGAGCTCTGAGTCATTTAAGTATCCAAGACTCATGTGTTGATACATAGACCCCCATATGAACATAAACTGATTATATATGTACATATACACAAATATCTGTACTATATATAGTCAAAGTGCAAAATCAGAACATTTTTCAATTGGTTCAGGTCGTAAAATGGGAAAATAAATTGAGTTGAAAGTTTTATCAAGTTGTATAAATGTAATTAGCGGAAAGTTCTTTCATATAATATTTATTTGAAAAAAAGGAAATATATATTAAAATATAAATTATTTTAATGAATTGGATATTTAACATTTGCTAACATTAAAATAAAAATTAATTTGTGTATATGCTCAACAGGCAACCATTCCTGACCCAGACGATAAGAAGCCTGAAGATTGGGACAAGCCACAGCACATTCCTGATCCCGATGCCACCAAGCCTGAGGATTGGGACGATGAAATGGATGGCGAATGGGAGCCCCCAATGGTAGACAATCCTGAATATAAGGGCGAATGGCAGCCTAAGCAATTGGACAATCCCAACTATAAGGGCGCATGGGAGCATCCAGAAATCGACAATCCTGAATATAGTCCAGACGATAAGCTCTATCTGCGCAATGAGATCTGCACATTGGGCTTCGATTTGTGGCAAGTTAAGTCTGGCACGATATTCGACAATGTCCTCATCACTGATGACATCGAACTGGCAGCCAAGACAGCAGCTGGCGTTAAGGACACGCAAGCTGGCGAGAAGAAAATGAAGGAGCTGCAGGATGAAGTTCAGAGGAAGAAGGATGAAGAGGAGTCGAAAAAGAACGCAGACAATCAGGATGAGGACGATGACGACGATGATGAGGAAAATGCCGACGCGAAGTCCGATTCAGAGGAAAATGGCCATGATGAATTGTAATTAACATCTCAAAGCAGGCGCGAGCGTGGTCCGAATTAAAGTTGCTTGGCGAGTGGTTGCAAGCACCTTTTATTATTTATGTAGAATTAAAATTTTGCAAGACTTATAATATAATTTAAAATAAAGGATTTGCATATTAGTCTTCAATAAATATGTCAGGAAAAACAAATCCTCAAATAGCGCTCTCATCCTTATATAAAAAATGTATTATATTTTCAAATTCATTAAAAACGGGCGTGTTTACAAACTATTGATAAGAAACCGAGGAATTCACATACGCTGAGACACCCACTTAATACTAATTGCAATCGTTGGGTAATGATAAGGGAGCCAATTAAGCAAAAATATTAAAGACATTACTAACGTGCATGTCCCCAGTTCGTTAGATATCGTCAAGTAATATTGGTTGACACTCTTAAGTAAAAATCGGTTTTATACGTACGGACATAATATTGAATACTTTGGTGAGCAAGGCTTTGGAAATGTGAAGAAATGGCATTGAAACAATGCTCACGTTTATGAAATTAGCTTGTACTTTTACAAAATACAATTACGATTATTTTATTTATTTCAACTTAAGGATTTCAGCATTGAAGCTCTTCAATGAAGAGTTTTCATGATTCCATGATTTTTTTTTTCAAATTTTAAATGTTTGATGTATCGTGCCTATCGCTTCATATTGCCACTTTTGAGTTCAAGCACTGGTTCAAATTAATCCAGATACATATCACTAACCAGAGGGCACAGAGAGCAAAGAGCATCGAGAGAGAGAGAGCAAGGGAAACATTGAGCGTAGAGGCATCTTTTGTTCAACCAACGACCATTTCGGTCGAGCGCACAAAGCGAAATGATTGTGCTCTCGCATATTTTTGTAGTCCGACCCCTAAAAGTGATGAGCCGAGCAAATACGAAGTTGACTGGGAGATTACCCTCGAAAATAAGTGTGCAAAACACTTTACACTACGTGTCCGGTCTATGTGCTCTCTGGTTAGTGTACATATTTAACGGAACGGTAGAATTGGACAGAGTCGATAATCTCAGTTTAATTATTCAATAATAAAATAGAATATTCAATTTTTAAAATTTATTATTGATTAATTTATACTGATTAAATTCAAAATTAATTAATAACTTATTGATTCAGCCTACAAATGACTCGGTATATAAAGGTTTCACATATTTCTGTCAACTGTTGTTCGATTCCACTGTTTCATAACAGTATTTGTCTTATATGTTAATGTGAATGTCGACTCCCATTTTCAAAGCAACTCTGGTAGGGAGTCTTACTGTCAACTTGTCATACTTCCGCCTTTTGGATTTTGGTCGGCTTTAAAGGTGGGTGTCAATTTCTACTGTGATAAATATAATTGGTTTTTGAAACCATCACTTGAGTTATTATTAATATTATTGTTTTTCTGTTTAACAGGTAAATTCAGCTATTGGTTAAAGATTAAATTTATGGTCAATTTGAAAATGATGATATTTCCATGCACCACTCTTTATGCCGTTTTGCGCAAAGGAAGATTATGGATAGCTGAAAATCTGTAGATCTTAACAGCGAATATTTAATATATTACATATAATTGAAATAGACTTTTGTCTGTTTAAGGTTCACGGAACAACCAAACAACAATCATTTTAATAGACCAATGATGTGACACGTTATTATGTATACTAATAACAAATTCCGTTTGTTACTAGGTCTATCAATCTTTGGACATGGGTGCCTACCGGTATATGCAAGAGTTGTATAGGAAGAAGCAGAGTGATGTTATGCGTTACCTGCTTCGCATCCGCGTGTGGCAGTATCGTCAATTGACGAAATTGCACCGCTCGCCGCGACCAACCCGTCCCGACAAGGCACGTCGTCTGGGATACCGCGCAAAGCAAGGTTTTGTTATTTATAGAATTCGTGTGCGCCGTGGCGGCCGCAAGCGCCCAGTGCCCAAGGGCTGCACCTATGGCAAGCCCAAGAGCCATGGTGTCAACCAACTGAAGCCTTACCGTGGACTCCAGTCTATTGCTGAAGTAAGTATATATTCGCATATTTTAGAGAAATTGATTTTTCATGATGATAATCACTTGCTTCGTGATAAATAATGATTTTCGAACTTCCTTAGATGTCTGACTTTATTACTTAAGTGCAATTTATCTAAATTTTGAACATTATGTTAACAAAATTCCATTAATATTATTTCCAGGAACGTGTTGGAAGGAGACTTGGTGGTCTGCGCGTTTTGAATTCTTACTGGGTGGCACAGGACGCGTCATACAAATATTTCGAGGTCATTTTGGTGGACATCCATCACAATGCCATTTGCCGTGACCCTAAGGTCAACTGGATCTGCAAGCACGTTCACAAGCACCGTGAACTCCGTGGCCTGACTTCAGCTGGCAAGAGCTCTCGCGGCATCGGCAAGGGCTACAGATACTCGCAAACCATTGGAGGATCACGTCGTGCTGCCTGGAAGCGCAAGAATCGCGAGCATATGCATAGGAAGCGTTAAATACACTTATTTTCCAGCCAAAATTGAAATACATATTAAAAATGGTGTATACATTAATTTTTGTATCATTCTTCCAACGGACGCGTTTCATTACAGCAAAAAGCTCTTAAAATATTGAATGATGTTGATCTCGTTATTATTCGTAAAATTCGCAGAGTACTTTACTCGTTTATATTCGAGCTGTAGAGTTGTATCAACCGCAATTGCAATACGCAAGCAAATATATGTCTTATAAAACATGCAAAATATTCTAAGCAAATTTTGTATTATTATATTTATATTAGTAAAATACATAAGAGCGTAAGTTTTCCATCCGGCAAATGGTATTCTTCATTCAATAATATAATGATCATTGCGATCTCTGCCATGTGAAATAATTCAATATATACAAATTTTATATTGATTTCGCTTTCGTTTAGAGTAATATATGAAAAAGATATCAATTTGTATACCAGACGAAGAGTCATAGTCAGCACTAACTACGAAAGAGAGTACTTGCTTCAAATTTATATATGTATATATTTTATATTAAAAATATGTTGGGACTGCATTGAAATACTTCAAGTGATACATAAGGGTTAATATATTAGGCCAATATCGATATGTAAATATCGATACATGTTTCAATATTTATTGCCGGTTGTTTTGATGTATCTCACATCTCTATTTCGTTGGCCACAATGCAAGTTTTTTCTTAATTTATTTTGTTAATACACGATTAACTAATTGTAGTGATATCAATTAAAAAGATTAAAATACCCTAAATAAATATGGGGAGAAGAAAATCTAAGAGAAAACCCCCACCTAAACGCAAGAACATCGAGCCACTGGATCAACAGTTTAATTGTCCATTTTGTAATCACGAAAAGTCATGCGAAGTAAAAATGTAATTTGTACGTATATTTTAAAATTTGTTCTTTTAATTAATGCACCTAATGCACTTTTACAGGGACAAAGGCCGGAATACCGCTAAAATAACATGTCGCGTTTGTCTAGAGGACTTTCAAACTGGAATTAACTTTTTGTCCGAACCTATCGACGTATATAATGATTGGGTTGATGCATGCGAAACTGCTAATTGAACCTAGTATATATTTTATAAATATGGTTTTACTTTTACAAATTCATTTTCATACTTAAATCGACTATGTTCTTTCATTGTATTGCCTTTTGTTTTAGTTCTGTGTAAGACATAAATTTATACATATATTTGATGTCATGTACAGTAAAAGATTCGATATAATAGAATTGTAAGCACAAAATTGAATAAAATTGTAATAAATCTCTAATTATTATTGAAATAGATCATTGTTATAAACTTTCTATTTCTACCCACTTTCGCAGTTTCATTAACATATTGCACTATCCATACCGTATAGAATGCGGTTTGTCATTATACCCTGAACCCGTTGAAAATGGGAAATCAGGGTATAATGGTTTTGTGAAAAAGTATTTAACAGGCAGAAGGAATCATCGCAAATCCCATAAGGTATATATATTCTTGATCAGCACGACGAGCTGAGTCGATATCCGAGTCCGTCCGTCCGTCCGTATGAGTACGTCGATCTCAGAAGGTAGAAAAGCTAGAGAGCTGAAATTCGGCATGCATACTCGTGTATACCATACGCAGTACGAGTTTGCTTTATTTTTTCGATAAATCATCCTATAACTTTTTTATAGAGAATAATCGAAAAATTGATTATGTTTTTCAGCTTCATTGGAACACTCTTAGACCTGGAGACTTCATATTTACTATGTATATGCATATGATGAATACAAACAATTTGTAATTTACAGATTTTGGATACCACGCCCCCAATTTGTAAAAAACGCATTTCAAATACTAGAGACTTGTGCCCTTAAATGTACATAAATTTGAACATTATGATTACGTTCTGCAAGTTTCATTAAGGTTATACGTTTAGAAATCAAATTATTCAACAAATAAATTTTCAAAATATTACCCATAGTGCAGCGCAGCCCAAGCGCAGTCGCTGCTTACTGCGCAGTTAACAGAGCGCGATTTTATAAGTGAGTGCGGATGCATGTTTATGTATGTATGTACATATATATTTGTGCATTAAAGAAGTACATCATGATTAGAATATCAGATTGGAGGGTTCAGGGTATCTCCTAGTTGAGCAGTCTCGACTAGAGCCTTCTTACTTCTTTTAAATTTGGAATAACTTTGGAATGTTCAACTAATAACAACCGTAGATCGGAATATAATAATTCAGAAGAATTAATATTGAAATGATTTCAAAATATTGCAATCATTTCTGAAGCGATTCAGTGTTTCCCTCTCTTTACTCGACTTTTTTCATTTACTTATGGTTATTCAGGTTTCTAGCTTAACTAACATTAGAAGACATCGCAAGTATAATATCCAAACTTCAAATCTCTGGCACAAATTTGCTCAAAAATAAATAAAAACAGTATAGAACATTTTCTTTATTGTTATTATGAGGTTGGATATTTTGAACTAGTGATTTATTTTTGTAAGGTGCCATCATTTTTTAATTGAGTCTTAATAAGAATACTACCTAAATACACCATTTATAGTTATACACGTTTTATAATTTACATCAATAATTATATTAAATTATCATATTCGTTAGACAATTCAAATCTTAAAAGCTTCTCTTTCCTGATAAAATAAAAAAAAAAAAAAAAAACAATAAAGTCAAAGTAAAACCATTAATAATGAATACAAATCTTATTTATTATATATAGGAAGACCGAAATCTGGAATTGAAGAGCTGAAATCTGAAATGAAAGAGGTGTGCACTCAGCATAGTTCGCGCATTTGTATGTATACGCCTTGCTCACTTTTCTTTCTCATGTTTCCACCGAATGGCCGGAAAACGCATGCGTCAGTTTAGCAGGATTTTCACAAAGTTCGACTGAAGACGTGCTCGGAAAGTTATTTGCACAGTTTTGAGAGTGAAAAAGGAAAATAATATATTATTAACGTTGCAATCGAAAACTATGTTCTTTTGCACCTAAAGCAGCCGGGCAAATGCTCAACTAATGTGAAATCTTGTGCTCAGATACAAATTTGCAGTTCTGAAATGAGACCCAGAAAAAATATGATAGACTAGCAAAAATCACCTTAAGTATTAATAAAAACTCGAAAGTAACGTAGTGATAGCAAAAAATCAAAGTGTTTTCCACCTAGATAATTAATAACTAAAAATCTACATATTATCAATAATAACTCAAATAATAATTTCGAATGAATATTTCGAGATGCTGTGCCAAATTTATGTGTGCGTATTTACCGGTATAATCAATGATAAAAACTCTAACAAATGACTTTTAATCCCATGGCAATAATACATGAAGGCGTTATCAATCAAATTGTATAAGTTTTCATGCATATCTAAAATGTCAAGTAATAGTTACATACTGCAGTACATATAGACATACCTATGCACATACCTATACATATACCTATACACATACCTATACACATTCCCATACACAAACCCATAACTATACACAAACACACATACATGTATGTGAATACATATCTACTAGATTCGAGCAAATGAATATGAATAGAAGAAGATGTATGTACATATGTATGTATGCCTAAATATACTCATATATATGTATACATGCAATGTCTTTAGCGACCTTTCTACTATTTGAACTTTTATTAAGTAAGGTCAGGTCAGGTCATGAATAATAACAGTAATTTTTATTACAAATCAACAATGAAACTAAGGCGGACTGTCTGAATTTTAATTTCAAGGCAGTCAGCGGCTTCTCTTACTATATATGAATATATATGTATATTTCTATATAAAACTATTGGACTCGACAGACAAAGTTCCGTCATTTACTTTAGAAGATCCTTCAGTAATGAAGCCGACAACTTGATACACGGATATATACACATGTATATCCTGCAGCTGTGTTTGTTCAAAGTTTGTTCTTAGTTATTCACATTCTCAAGAAGTTATGATGCTAAGTTGCTTATACTCTACTCACATTCGTAACTTCGATTCTATAACGTCCTTACTATTATACATATAAAAGTTTATACACATGTAATATATACATATATGAGTATGAGCCAGTCTGGTTTTATAGAAAGGGTTTTTTCCTTGCAAAATTTTCTGAGTTATTATAATTTGTCTAGCGTTTGACCACATCTGTAAAGGTATTAAAATTTATAGGGCTTCCTTTAGTAATCGAATTGCAACCCAACCCATCCAGAACGCGGGGTACAGTGGGACTTTAACTCATGTTACGTTGCAGAATTCATAAAAATACATTTTTGTCAATTTTCTGTTATTTAACAAAAGAAAAAGGGAAAATCGGTTCTTATCATTTTTATGATTTTTGCCATGCTCCACTGCATGGGGCTTACTCTTGCACAATAAACTTAGCCGAGTCAAGTAATCTCTAGTTGTTTTATTCGCGTCCGTAAAAGCATGGATCATATAAGAAAACCAAAAAATCACATAGATGAGAGAACGTATAAAATATGTTTTTATTAAAATAGATTCGAATTGAATCGAGTTCATGTTCTCTCTCTCCCCATTATTAGTTAAGCTTATAGTTCCTATGGTCTTATCAGCACTTATCCGTTTCATCTCTTATTATTTTTATACTCAGCGACCAATTATCTAAGCTAATCTTCCTTCTTAACGGATTAATTAGTGAAAGTGGCAAATAAGTGAATAATATTCAAGTGATTAAATGAACTGCAACAAAAACATGAAAAAGTCTTTCCAGTTTATATTTATCTTCTGTTTTATAAAATCAATTCTTGGAATGAAAGACGGTAAGTATACACTTATTATTAATCTAATAATTAATAATGATTTAATAATTACAAATTAGTACATTCAAATATTCTATCATTTCATGTTACCTTAGTATTATCTTTAGATCAAGTGTATCATTATAATGCGGTGATTTCATTTTATTAATAATACGAATTAAATGAGAAACGATGTTAAACTGACTAACACATTTGTTTAACATATACTTTAAACCAACTTAAGCAGATTAAATAAGGCTAAAATTGAAAAAAGTGTGTTGATTTGACCTCTAAGAGAAGGTCAAGCAGCGATTCTCACGGTCAATCTTTGAAAGTTCTTGCGAATGAATGAGTTGAAAAGACACTTATAATATTTTGAAGCAGCTTTGTGAAATTTAATGCATTCAGATAAATATTCATATCTATAAAATGGTGCGGATTTGATGATTGTCACTGTGATGATTGTCAAGATAACAATATTTACTTAATTGAGATTCCACATTATGGTTTCTTCAAGCAAATGAGTTAGATTATACTGAATCCACATACAGAAACTTAAACTTTTATTTTTTCGTCAATATAAATTGCTAGTCAATTGTTTATTCTATCTAAAAGGAATAAATTAATACCATTGCAAAAAAATTAAAATAAGAAGTCATGTATAATGGTTTTGTGAAAGTGCCCTCAAAATATATGTAAATATATTCTTGATCAGTGCGACGCGCTGAGCGATACTCTTCTCTTCTCTTCTAATTTCGCTTTAATCGATCAAAGTCTATAATTTAGCTTTAATTTTTAAGCCTAGTTTGTTTACTAATAGAGCTGGAGATTTGTAGTGTAAATTTATGCAATGATTTTTGGTACCACGTCCCTTAAACCCCTAATTTGAGTAAACCCAAATTTGAGTAAATGCCAAATATTGAAATGTTATACAAATTTTAATATAGGTTGAATAGATAGATAAATAAATTCTTAGCAGAATTCAATATATATTTAATGTGCTTTAAAGATAAAATTCATAACACATTTCAATTACCTTTTCATTGCTTGCTAATTTTTTCTCACATATCTCTTTCAGCTTTCATTCAGACGATAGAGTCCTTAATTGGAGAAAATGTTTATCTCCCTTGTAATGTGTCAACTAACGAAGGTGATGAAGCTGTCTTAGTTCTGTGGTACCGAGATGACAAAGGTACACCAATATACAGGTAAATAAAGGCATCAAGAATTTGTATTAGCTCGTTATATTTATATTATAAGAGTTTTAAATTTATATTTCTGTTTAAAGTCAATTTATTTATATTATTTAATGATCATATATTGTTGTTATTATACCCTGAATCCATTGAAAACGGGAAATCATGGTATAATGGTTTTGTTAAAATGGATGTAACAGGCAGAAGGGGGCGTGGCAGACCCCACAAAGTATATATATTCTTGATCAGGGCGACGAGCTGAGTTGATTTGGCCCTGTCCGTATGTCTGTCTGTCCGTCCGTGCGTCTGTCCGTATGTATGAATGCTATAAAATTAGGTCTCCCACATCTTTAGAGCTAGAGTCTCCAAATTTAAATTTTAAATGTATATTTTGTTAAAATTTAACAACCCCCCCCCACCCGTATACCCACACCCTCACCTTCATATTTGTAAAAGGCGTATTAGAGACTAGTGCTTCGGTATATATGTACATTTAAACATTATGATTAAGTTCCAAAAGTTTCAATAAGGTTGTACGTCTAGAAATTAAATTATTCAACAAATAAATTCTCATAATATTGCGCACACTGCAGCGCAGCCCAAGCGCAGTGAGCAGAGCGTGTTTTTGTACGTGCGTTCGAATGCATGTGTATGTAGAGAATGATTAGAATATCAGATTGGAGGGTTCAGGGTATCTCCTAGTCGAGCAGTCTCGCCTATAGCCTTCTTATTTGTTTTTATTATAAAATCTATTATAAGCATATTTATATAAATGATGTATTTAACTTTAAATCACTTTATTCATTTAGTGTGGATATGCGTGGGGGAATGTCCAAAGCCCCAAAGAGATGGTCCGATGAGACGGTGTTCGGAGAAAGAGCATTTTTCGCATTTGAAAACGAGCCTGGAAAGCTTTCTATTGAAAACGTGAATGCCAATGACTCTGGAATCTATAGATGCCGAGTCGATTTCCTACGAGCTCAAACTTATAATACCCGCATAATGTTGAATGTCATAAGTAAGTTGTCTTAACTGGTTATAAAGGAATGCATACTTGAGACCGTCAGATGAACGATCGAGATATGTAACTAGGACTCTTATCATATTTTTGCTCTCTATCGGGTTTTTTCTTGTAACATTAATCGATAACGATCGATGATAATACAATGATAATCTATCGACTTTAGGATCAATGTCAAATTAATATTCTACAATTTCAATTTACAGCTCCTCCTAAACAAGTTGTCATTCGAGATGGGGCTAATGTAGAGCGCTCTACGGTTGTTGGCCCGTACAGTGAAGGCGACGTTGTTGCATTGAAGTGCCAAGTGATTGGAGGTAAGTGCCGCGATCATTGGGAAGTTATATAGAAGCATAGAAAAAGGCGCTGCCACAGCTCTGTTTAAGTTATCTTGTGACTGAGACCCATTTTTAATTTTAATTTTAAGTTCAAGGAAATTCTTACTTTTCATTTGATAAACTTAGCTTTAGTTTACACCTCTAGTGAAAGCCCCAGTCCTATAAAGATTCGATTATTTTTCATGCGAGTGGCATACTGTAAAATCTTTGTATTTGTATCTCGGATATTTGTACCTACTAAATACACAATCTTCTCGCGTGACTTAATTCACCTAGGCTACCCAACACCAACGATTACGTGGTATAGGGATGGAGTTGAAATACCGAGCACCACTACAATTTTACCGGGCGGAAAAGTCCTTCAAAATGAAATTGTTCTTGGACCACTTGGAAGAAGCGACCTCAATTCAAAACTTGTTTGCAAAGCAGTAAATCATCCCAGAGCCTCCGTTGTCGAAGCTGTTGTTCAAATTGACATGAATTGTAAGTAATATTATTTTCTTTGGCAATTATTTAGAGTTCAACTACAGTACTTAAGTTACATTAAAAATTGAATTATATAATAAAAGACCGATGGATGAAATTTGGAGAATGGCGTTCTTTTCAATTAAAAATGTGAAGGTTGTCTTTTTATGCCCTGAACCCATTGAAAATGGGAAATCAGGGTATGATGGTTTTGTTGAAATGTATGTAACAGGCAGACGGAGGCGTGGCAGACCCCATAAAAAATATATATTCTTGATCAGGGCGACCAGCTGAGTCGATGTAGCCCTCCGTCTGTCTGTCCGTCCGTCTATTCGTATGTTTGAATGCGTCGATCTCAGAAGATATAAGAGCTAGAGACTTGAACTATTCTTTAGAATGTTCGTATATATCGCGCGGATATCGAGTTTATCACTAAATAACGATGACTAGATAAAAAACGATAAAAAACTTGATCGAAAATCAGTTATAAAATTATGTCTCCTACATCTCTAAAGCTAGAGAAATTTAAAATATAAAATTATACAATTTCGATTTTCGTTCAAATTTACCCTCCCACCCCTATATCCACCCCCACCCTCATTTTTGTAAAAGGCGTATTAATATTCTAGAGACTTGTGCTTCGGAATATACATACATTTGAACATTGTGATTAAGTTTTAAAAATTAAAAAAAATTCTCATATTGCCCACCCAGCAGCGCAGCCCAAGCGCAGTCGCTGCTTACTGCGCAGTGAGCAGAGCGCGTTTTAATACGTGCTTGAGTACGTATATGTACCTAAAAGAAGTGCAGAGTGATTAGAATACTTTCGAAATTTCATTTACTTACAGTTGCTCCATTGAATATTCGACTGCTTGGGGCTTATCAACCTTTGTCAGCTGGACGTAGATATGATCTTCTATGCCAAAGTGCCGGATCTAGGCCCCCAGCTGTAATAACATGGTGGCAAAATGGCGTTCGATTGGAAAAGACGACCGAAACCGTAAGTTATTTAGCTACTTTATTCTTTATATACTACTTTTTATACCCTGAACACATTGAAAATGGGGAATCAGGGTATGATGGTTTTGTGAAAAGTATGTAACGGGTATATATAATCAGGTCGTCACTCTGTCGTTTCTTCCCTAAAGTAGAATCAGCCATTTTATTGCATTGAACTTCAAGGTGGAGCCTTTCTAAACTATTTGAATGCGTACCTAAAACTACAATTTTGTTCACCTAGCATTTTCACTGTCAATAGAGCTCAATTTGACAGTTTCTTCCTTTCGAAAATAATCATGACAAAATAGCATTTGTGCCAAATAAAAAGACATATTATCGTACGCCACTCTGCCGGAGACTTAACTTTACCTTCTAACTACTGGTTGATGTGTCTCTTCTGATACTACTTTCCTTTGTATTATTAAGAATATTAGGTGCAATCCAAAGCTCTTGCTTTGTAAAAATCAGTACTGGACCCTAGGTCCTTCGTTTCTCAGATGCACTGTGTGCATCACAACTTCTCTTTTCCGGGATATCCACCTCTTCATTCATTTTGAACATTCATATTGAAATACATGAGTCTTATCGTAAATTTTAATTACAGACCTCAAGTGATGGAAATCAGACCACAAGTACACTCTCAATAAATCTAAGCAAAAACGATGCAGGGAAATTTCTATCATGTAAGGCCTACAATCATGCTATTAATTCAGAGCCGCTTGAGGATGGATGGAAATTGGATATTCAATGTAAGTAATAATATTTGTATGTGTGGAAAAGGTTATATTCGCTGAAAGGAGGTTTATCTTTCACTGAAAACAATAAACATATAAATTACAGCCAGATATTGGTGGCAGTCTTTAATAACGTTAAGGAAACTTTACTACTTTATATTACTATAATTTCGGCGATTAGAAACCGGAGCATCGATAGCCCCGACGGATTATAAATGAACTTGGTTATGTCTGGTTAAGGTGACTGGTGGCAATAGTCCTTATTTATATATTTCATTTTCATTTCAGACATTCCTGAGGCATACGTCAGATTGGGTACATCGCTAGATGCCAATTCCTTACGTGAGGGAACAGATGTGTACTTTGACTGTTTCGTGGTTGCCCATCCTCAGGTGTTCAGAATTGAATGGAGGCATAATGTAAGTACAGCTGTATATCAACACAAATATATTGAATAGATCTTGCTCAGTGATTAGAAATATTTATTTACCCAAGCTCAAAGAAGTAGGTCTATAGCTTGGCTGTGGTCCTTGCTTACAGTTATCAAATTATAATATCAAATTGTGTTTCTTTTTTCAGAATGAACCGTTATTGCACAATATTTCTCAAGGTGTTATAATCAGTAACCACTCGTTGGTTCTCCAAGGCGTTACTAGAGATACCGCTGGCAATTATACTTGTGTGGGCTTTAATGCAGAAGGTGAAGGCATCAGTGAGCCATTCATGCTGAATATTTTATGTAAGTTATTTAAAGTTTAAGCTGCTTCTAATTACTTATTGAGATTAGAAGTATTTAATGTATTTAAAAACATTTTCTTTTCCAATTAGATGCTCCAACTTGTGCTCAAAACCAGTCGAGAATTTATGGTGTTGCAAAGCATGAAGAGGCTCAAATAAAGTGCGTCGTCGATGCGAATCCTCGTGAAGTTGATTTCAGTTGGACTTTCAACAATTCCGCAGAGAGCATTGATGTTGCGACTAATCACATATATCGTCTAGGTGAGTTTCGATCCCTCTATAATGCATTTCCTTCAATAATCTCGAGATCTGTGCTAGGCACAACATCTGTTCTAACATACACCCCAGTTACCGAACTAGACTATGGGACTCTGCTATGTGTAGCCACCAATAAGATTGGCAGACAACGAGTACCGTGCATTTATCACATTATTGCTGCAGGTAAAACAATTCTATTCAATTGGAATGATAGTATTTAAAATATTCGGAATATCTCACGGCTTGTAGGTCGGCCAGATCAGGTGCACAATTGCACACTATTGAACATTTCTATGACGTCACTCACGGCAACTTGTAGTGATGGCTTCAATGGGGGGCTGTCTCAACTATTCATATTGGAGCTACAGGATGCAAACACTAAGGTGAGTCCGAATATGCTGCTCTTAAATGGAACGCTTTTAAATAAAATAATACATAATAATGTAATGTAATGTAATGTAATATTATTATTTCAGGAATTAAAAGCAAATATCACATCATCTGTGCCAAGGTTTACAGTTTCTGGTCTTGCTCCAGGGAATGTATACGTTTTATCAATTTATGCATTTAACTCGAAAGGACGATCTGATCCAACCATAATTAACGCTGCTATGCTACGAATGCCAGAAAAGCAGCTAACATTTGAACAAAGTAAGTTCAAATGCAATACAACAAAGTTACTTTCACGAATATAAAGACTAGTAATACTTATGGTGTGGACACGATTGTAGTACTTTAACTTAACAGAGGAATCCTTTTAATAGAAAATTTAATTTGAAAATAGAATTATGAATAATTGAAGAATATCATCGCCCATTTTCGATAGCATACTGTTATAATTCGCTAATCAAATTACAGAGGTACAAACGCATATCGGTCTTGAACAGGATATCTCCTAGCCGGGCACCCACATATTTTTTGTTCGCATGAGTAGATATAGATTTTTCTATTGGTTCTTGTTTATCCAGTTGAGATTTTCCTAGTTTCTATTCAGCCGTAAAAGCCTGATGAAAACTATTTTCGGTTGATTTATTCTCACAAATATTATCGTAGCACAGCAATTTTAATAACATATAGAACATTTTTTTATTTCAGCGAACAAACCCCATGCTGAATTATTGTTCTCTCCGATGGTATCGCTAACTATTGGATTGACTCTGGCAGTTTTTATTGCCATTTTTGCCATTGTACTCGCACTGCGAATTCCATGCGCCGCTAGTACAAGAAGGCGACAAAAGACGGTGTCTAATGGTAGTGAGTCTAGAGATGTGTCGCCCGGCCCGAGCATTCAAAGCGTTGGCAAAGATATGGACGAGAGTGATGACAGGAATCCAGATGTGGTACCCGAAATGATTGATTATGATGAACAAGTAAGTTACATAATAGATATATGTAAATGTAAAATACATTTAAATAATTCCTATTCTAATTTCAATCTCTGATATATTATTGGAATATAAGCTAAGAAATAGTACGGTCGGGCGAAATTGTCGAGAATAAAGCAAAGCAGGGCTTTCAATAGTATGAACAATTTTTAATGATCTAATGCACTACACAAGATTTACCATCATTGATATATTTAATGCTAGAAATATGTTGGGAATAAAGTACAATACAATCTGCAGTTTAAGAACGAAATTTGTTAAGGGACTTGAAATTATATGTATATCTATATATCCATCTATTGATTATATATCTAATTACCATAAAACATTGGTTTTAATAACTATTTTAATTAGAGAGAATGTGCCCGAAAACGACAGCTCATATCGACAATCGACACGACTAGCTGCAACCCTCGAAGGAATCTTTTAGTTAATGCTCCGCTGGAACAGAGTGTGAATACCTCAGATGGAGTTTTTTGTGCAGCTCATAACATTGGGTTTTGCACCTTACGGAGTGACAGGCCTAATCCAGCGAAGCAACCGATCAGAACCTTACCAGTGGTAAGTCTTCTCTTAAGATAGTGTAAGCAGAGAGAATATATTTATATAGAGTAGTCTCTGGACTCAAAGGGAACACAGCTCTCCACGGTAAAGTTTGATGTTAGAATTTAATAGAACTGTTTGCCGTTAAGAATTGAAGCACGGACAAGAGCTTCAATTCGTAAGAGCAGAAGAATGCTGTACTCTCTAGTAAGTTATTGACTGAAATTTAGGCTCTACTATGTCCAAGACAGCACACTTTAAATCACATTTCTACTTATATGTCTATTACACGATTAGGCATTGCATTGGTTTTTCATCTGACTCGAATAGTCCGATATAAAAACCTACGCACACTCTTAGTGTTTTTATGGTTCGATTAAGAATTGGCTACTTAAACAGATGACATATATTTTTAATAAATTGTTTGTGCTTTATAACGATTACATTTAAAATTGTTTTCAGAATGTAACTCCACATGTTTATTCGAATGCCATTGCTCAATGTACGCTTCCCCGTCAGTCGTATCGTAATGATTGGGCTAGATATAAGACTAACGTGGCCGCAACAAGTCATGTCGCTCTAAACTCAACATTTCATCAATTACCGACCACATCGGAGAAGTCAAATCTGCATCTTACCCGAGAAGCGGCGGAGGAATATGCAGGCTCATCATCATCTGTATCTAATAGTTCAATGATTTCAACTTCCAAAGCAAACGCTCAATCTCGTTGCCGAACTATTGCGTTACACCACATGACCCAGGCTCAGGCGGGCAGAGTCCCTGTTGGAGCACCAGCCAACGTAATTAACTCAATTGAACAAAGCCAATCCGACGATGAAGTTACCGTCCAAACTCCATTAATGATAAAACGCGATAGTTCCGTATGACTATAGAACTGCCACGGGGCTTATAAGAAAGCCCTGTGATGCTCAAAATAATCATGTCATTTTAATAAACAAACAAAAATAACACATTTATAATCGTAGATTTTTTGTATCACAAAATTTTACAATAAATTTTTAAGAATATTTCAACAGCCAAAATATCCTTAAGACAGTGTATTGCAAATTTCCTATTTGTATATTTTAAGCAATGAATGAAAATGTGTTAGTTACATTAATACAATGTTTTTGTTCCTTATCTGTTTAAACAGAGGACAATGTGTCAAATTTTTACAATTGTTAAGAGCATTTACGTTTTATTCTTTGTTTAACTGAAACAATTAAAACAGAAAATTATAAATATTTTCATTGTTATATTTTATTGGCCAAATCAGTAAGCAAATATCTATGTACTTATGCATAAAGTAAACTGATAATCTAAGTCAACTTAAAGGCATAAGCTCCACATTAGTAATGCCAATTACCAGACACAACAAAAACTGTATCGATCGAAGCAAAAAATTGGAAATAAAGCCAAAAAAGAAATATAAAAACAACAACGTATTGATGCTCAAATGTCGGCAATGTCCGACAAGGAAATACCCAGGACCACGAGCCAATGAGATGTTTCAAGCATTCCAGTTTATATACAAATGTACGCTGCTTGCTTTTATTTTATACTTCAAATGAAGACTTACGGGGTAAATTAAAAGTTTGTCTGAAATCAAAGATATTTACATGGACCACTATTGAATACAATGAAATATGGTTAGGACTAGAGGGACTCAGTTTATCCTGAAAAAAATATGTAAATCCTCTGGGCAGGCTCTGTGAAAAAAAAAATGATTATTCGATTACACAGTGAATTCTCAATCGTCTTCATGGTATGAAAAGGACAAGGATATCTTTGAAATGCATGCCAAAGGTGACTCGATTTCGGGAACTTAAAATGCGAAGGAAATTTGAATTTTATTTACACATTGAGACAATAGTAATATTTCCGATCGGATTTTGGATACAACCCTCAATCCCCCGCACGATTCAGAATACATACATGTATGGACAAATACGTACATATATAGATATCGCAAAATCTGTTAATAGCTCAAAAATGAAATGAAGCAGAAGGTCGACGCTTGGTTCAGGGTATACATTTATACATACATATACATATATATTAGTCGTCCGACCAGCGCACTAACTGGTTTTTATGCAATTCTTGATTACATTATTCTATGTAATAAAAAATACAAAAATTAAAAATAAATATGTATTTTAATTATTTCGACCACGATTGTATATATTTCTAACAGTTATATACATTGTCTATGCGTTACTTCTTATAATGTAACTATTTTGGTTTTTAGATGAAAATAAAGAAAATAACCAAACCTAGCAATGACTTCGTTTAACTCTACAATCAACAAATAAATAAAGGATGACAAAAATATCTCGCTTTGAAGACACCTTTCAATAGGGCCGAAAAACAATTGATTTTCAATAGAATCCGACCTAGCACTGGCCCGAAGACTCCAGATCATTCAATTTCTTTGTCAAACAGTTGTCAAATCTAATTAATTAAATAAATACAAATATTTGCACGTTCTTGTTTTATATTTTGATATTGAATGAATTTGTTAAATCAAAGACGGTCATCGTAGACAAACTTCTTGTCATATCATCAGAATAAAATCTAATTCGATTGGTCTTTCTCGGAAGTTTAGGAAGAGATACGATAGACGTTACGTATTTTTAATTCCATTTAAATTATTATTACGATGGACAACAATTTATATACATAGAAAATTTAAACAAATTAATTTATATATTACTAAATCATAATGATCGATTATATGACATCTGATTCTGCATTTCTTACATCTTATTATTTATAATTTATCGGATGTGGATGTGGACGCAAGCAGTATGTACTCATATCATCGTTAGATCATATAATCGATATGTATATTGGTGAAAATGACCATCTCTAATCTAGGGCAAAAGGCGTCTACCTACAAATACAAGTGAAGAAAATTGTTTGTGGAAAATATACAAATTTTCTTTAAAAATGGGCACCCTATCTGATTTCGGTCAAATAGCTTTAAAATGGGATCCCAAAAATTTAGAAATCCGCACAATGTCAGTAGAGAAAACCTTGGAGCCATTAGTTTTGCAAGTAACAACGCTTGTGAACACTAAAGGGCCGAGCAAAAAGAAAAAAGGTGAGGCTGCTATTCAAATTTCATTTTTTTTGTTTAATGATTCATTCAAGGCGTATATTCAGTCTGAAATGAATGAGTACATTTTAAGTTAATACTATGTGTACAAATGAGAAATGGGTTGGTGGACAACCTAAATTTCTCCGTGTAAAACTATGTAGTGTGTTTGTGTATGTGTGTCTATTAAATAGTACACACGGACGATGTACGCATGTAATTATATGTATGCATATATACATATGTACGTGTACATATATAATGATCTACTTGGGAGATGGATGAGAAACAATTTTTTAACAATGCACTGTGTTCATTCAATTTTGAAAACAATGAGATATGTTTCAATGAATGAAGAAATTACTTGCAAAAGCATAAATAATATATTGACATACATAATTATGTATGTATCATATGATTTACGTGTCAACCATGAGTTAGAAAAACTAATTACAAAAAATAGTTGGAATTGAATATAACCAAAGTTTTCGTAAGCAATACGCAGAATCAAGAAAATCGACCTATAACAATTGCAGTTACAAGCAATTTCTAAGAATGTGCATATCGCCCACTAATGCATTACGAAACTAACTAAAATTTCACTGGCTCAAAGTATATTAGGGATAAACTTTGTGACACTGATTGGGAAAGTATACATATAGTGGCTTACACCATACAATGACCCAATAATTTAGAAATGTCAGTTCTTACACTGTTCACAAAAGTATATATACACACCAAGGGGCTGTACACAAACGATGGCTTATTAGACTTTTTGAACATCTTTAAAAAAAAAAAAAAAAAAACATAAAATTAAATTAAAAGCGCCAGCAAAGAGATTGTTTTCGTCTGGCTTTTGGCAATTGGCTTGAATTGCGACATGTATGTTCTTAAAATATTGAATGCTTAAATTTTAAATTAAATCCAATCTATTTGTCTTAACCGTTTAATTTAGGCGTTCGTCTTTAGAACTCATAATAATTTACATTAAAACTGGTCGATTTTGTATTTAATTATTTATCAGCATGTTGTAAAATGCTATAAGCTAAAAGCTATAAGTAGAACGCATATCAAAGACAAAATTTATTCAATAAAATCGCTTCATAAATAGGTGTACATATGTAAAGAAAACAAATTGATTTTTTTAAATGCAACTTGGTTTAGGTATTTTCAGGAGATATTATTTGATGTAATTTTATTTTTTAATTTTAGGCAAATCCAAGCGCGCAAGTGCTTTAGTGGCCGCTGTTGAGAAAGCAACAGAAAACTTTATACAGAAAGGAGAGCAAATTGCCTACGAGAACCCAGATATTACACAAGAAATGCTTTCTGCCGTTGATGAGGTGCGCAAAACTGGAGATGCCATGAGCATTGCCGCAAGAGAATTTTCCGAGGATCCTTGCAGTTCCTTGAAGCGAGGGAACATGGTTCGAGCTGCAAGAAATTTGCTCTCGGCAGTTACACGCTTATTAATCTTAGCAGATATGGTGGATGTTCATTTGTTGCTTAAGTCGCTGCACATTGTTGAAGATGATCTAAACAAACTTAAGAATGCGTCCAGCCAGGACGAGCTTATGAACAACATGAGGGTAAAAATACATTCAGCTCGAAACATTACCACTCTCACAATATAATCTAATTTATTAACTAGCAATTTGGTCGTAACGCTGGAGAGCTCATCAAACAGGCAGCGAAGCGTCAACAGGAGCTTAAGGATCCGCAATTGCGAGATGACTTGGCTGCTGCACGAGCAATGCTCAAGAAGCATTCGACCATGCTTCTGACAGCATCTAAAGTGTATGTTCGTCATCCGGAATTGGATCTAGCCAAAGTCAACAGAGATTTTATATTGAAGCAAGTGTGCGATGCGGTCAATACCATCAGCGACGTGGCTCAAGGCAAATCATCACAGCCCACGGATGTTTACAGTGGTGCAGGAGAGCTTGCTGCGGCTTTGGATGATTTTGATGTGGGATTATTTTACTTTATGTAAATTTCGCAGACCTGACACTTTTTCCTATATTCATTATAGGAGGGCATCGTAATGGATCCCATGACTTATAGCGATAAGCGCTCACGTCAACTGCTTGAAGAACGTCTTGAGAGTATTATCAGCGCTGCTGCCCTGATGGCCGACGCAGACTGTACAAGGGACGAGCGCAGGGAGAGAATTGTAGCCGAATGCAATGCTGTCCGTCAAGCTCTACAAGATCTCCTATCTGAATACATGTCAAACGTAAATTACTTTGAAGCCATACGCAAATTCAGAAATAATTTTAATACTAAACATTCATATATCTCTAGATGGGTCAAAAAGACAACAGCCCCGGTCTGGATCGTGCTATTGATCAAATGTGTCGTAAAACGAGAGATTTGCGTAGGCAGTTGCGTAAAGCTGTCGTGGACCATGTATCGGATTCATTTTTAGAGACAACAACGCCTTTAATTGATCTAATTGAAGCCGCTAAGTCTGGTAATGAAAAACTAGTGCGGGAAAAGGCTGAGATATTTACAAAACATGCTGAGAAATTAGTTGAAGTTGCGAATCTCGTGTGCAGCATGTCGAATAACGAAGACGGCGTTAAGATGGTTCGATATGCGGCTGCCCAGATCGAAAGTCTATGCCCCCAAGTAATAAATGCAGCATCAATACTCACAGTTCGACCCAACTCAAAGGTTGCCCAAGAAAACATGGCCGCCTATCGGCAGGCATGGGAGGTGCAAGTTCGAATTTTAACAGAAGCTGTGGATGACATTACAACCATAGACGACTTTTTGGCTGTCTCCGAAAATCATATTCTTGAAGACGTAAACAAATGCGTTATGGCACTACAAGTTGGCGATGCTAAAGATCTACGCGGAACGGCTGGCTCTATTCAAGGGCGATCATCACGCGTATGCAACGTTGTTGAGGCTGAGATGGACAACTACGAACCATGTATTTATACAAAACGAGTTCTGGAAGCAGTTAAAGTTCTACGCGAACAAGGTATGTATTGATGCACTTACATTTATAATTAGTACTAAAGGTCTAGCACATAATAAGCGACTATGACTACTAAATGAAGAGTTAAATTAGTTTTATCACTAAGCATACAATACTTAGGCGGGACTCTTGGAGCAACTTGTCTTAAATCAATTCGTATTTGGTCGGGTCCCCTTACGAAAATATGGGACCCCGCTTAAACAGTTCAACCGCAGTGATCGACTCTTATAAAAGGCCACACTATATTTTGTTTTTCTTTCTCCGCGGCTTACTCTCAAATATGTGTAATCTGCAGTGAATAAATATTTAAATTTATTTGCCAAGTCATCATGTATCTAATCTTTAGAGAGAAGAGTATACCAATACCATTAAAAGTTTACCACGCTAAAGCATTAACAGAAAGAATAGAAATACAAAACTGATAGAAAATTAATGAATATGTGTTATTATGAACTGAGTTGCAGATCTAATAGTTACATTGGTTGTCAGTCACAAAATTCTCATTGAAATTAATATAAATTAAATGTCATTCCTTATTTTACAGTTATGATCAAGTTTGAACAGCGAGTTGATGCTGCAGTCGAGGCCCTCTCGGCTAATACCAACAAAAATGTGGATGAGAATGACTTTATTGATGCTTCCCGATTGGTATACGATGGTGTTCGTGAAATTCGTCGTGCAGTGTTAATGAACCGAGTAAGAATACATAAATTGAAATTTTATATATCAATAAACATTATTCTGGGGCATAAAATACATTTAAATCTTAATTCATCAAATTATTGGAGCTCTGGAAACTTTTGCAAAATGAATTACAGCTATGAGCATCTGTGATACTATTTTTCTTTACAATTACTAAAGAGTTAAAAAGTTATATTTCCTGTGTTAATTTTTGCTCATAAATTACTTAATTTTATATACTGTCCCATTTCTTTTACTATCAAAAAGTAGAGTTGCTTTTCATATGTATTTAATTTTAGCAACTAGGTTAACTGTTTAAATGTCTACCGTCTATTAATTTTAACTTTTATTTTTGTTTCAGAGCTCTGACGATCTAGATACTGACACAGAATTTGAGCCTGTAGAAGACTTGACATTGGAAACTCGTAGTCGATGTAAGCATAAAATTACTCTGTTCAAATACTAAAAAAAAATTTTGATTTTTGCAATGGATTGAATTCGCTTTTGCTTATATGAAATAATGTTATTTCAGTTTAATGCCATTTGCGATTTGTTTAGGTCTAAAAAGAAAAATACTAATTGACTAATATTTCATTTGCAGCGAGCGCTCATACTGGAGATCAAACTGTTGACGAATATCCGGACATTAGTGGAATTTGTACTGCTAGAGTAAGAGAGTCAGCAGTTGCAAACAATACTGGACTTTAATGTTCCTTTATTTTAATTAGGAAGCGATGCGTAAGATGACGGAAGAGGATAAGCAAAAAATTGCCCAACAAGTTGAGTTGTTTCGCCGCGAAAAACTTACATTTGATTCAGAAGTCGCCAAGTGGGATGACACTGGCAACGACATTATTTTCTTGGCAAAACATATGTGTATGATAATGATGGAAATGACGGACTTCACAAGGTAATTTAAGAATTTAGTTCTGAGCGTCTGTAGTCGATCCCGACCTAGATACATATATTGTACATATGTATCACTTCTTTTGACCAGCGAATCCAAGGATAGTTTAGATATGTATTCTCTTATAGAGCACGCAGTATGTATCTATTTTATACCAAACAATAAGTAATTTCTAGACCATTGAAAACCTCAGTGATGATTTAACTGACAGGGTAAAATGTTATAGTTATAAGCAATTCTTTTTATGAACTGGTGAATGCCCACTAAAAATTCTATCTCTTCGCTTTTATAGAGGCCGTGGCCCATTAAAGACCACCATGGATGTTATCAATGCCGCCAAAAAAATATCTGAAGCTGGTACTAAACTGGATAAGCTAACTCGTGAAATAGCAGAGCAATGCCCTGAGAGCAGCACTAAAAAAGATTTATTGGCGTACTTGCAACGCATCGCTCTCTACTGTCATCAAATCCAGATTACTTCTAAGGTCAAAGCGGATGTTCAAAATATAAGTGGCGAATTGATCGTTTCTGGGGTAAGAATACATTATTTGTTTTATAATTAGGTATAATTATTAAAGTTGTATTTTGGACATCTTTCAGCTGGATAGCGCAACTTCTTTGATTCAGGCCGCTAAGAATCTGATGAATGCTGTTGTATTGACCGTAAAATATTCTTACGTGGCTTCAACTAAATACACAAGACAAGGCACTGTTACTGTAAGTTTTTAATTTATTTTGATTATATATATGTTAATATTAACTTTTTTTTGCTCTGTTCCTGTCTTTAGTCTCCAATCGTCGTTTGGAAAATGAAGGCGCCAGAGAAAAAGCCATTGGTGCGGCCTGAGAAGCCAGAAGAAGTTCGAGCTAAAGTTCGAAAGGGATCCCAGAAGAAAGTTCAAAATCCAATTCATGCTCTTTCTGAATTCCAGAGTCCCGCTGATGCTGTTTAAGGGAATTAAATCGAATATTATAATTTAAAGTATTATATACCCACTTGATACAATTTTATTATATAAATGTACTTCTAAACGGTAAAAGTTTAATGTTATCATCAAAGATATATATTTTACGATTGCCCGTAATAAATAATGATATAGTAATTTTTTTCTGACTTACTGACTGGTTTTATAATTACATGTGGAATTTGAGATAGAGTTAAGTTATAATAGTAAGTAAATAAACCTTTTCATTTGATAATTTCTATATTCCTACAATTAGGACAACGATATAACGCAAACGATTGTATGTATGTTTAAGCAGTCTCGTATAGATGCTGCGCTCGCATCAGTTAGCTTTCGTCAGCATACATTTTACACTGCTTGATTTTCTTGGTTCAAAACCCAGCCAACATTTAAAACAGGCGCAACGAAGACATCTGTTCATAATAGCGGTAAGCTCGTCGGGCATCATTAAGCTTGACGGCAAATAAATAAAGTAAATAGTTTGATGAAATATTGTATTCAAGACTGTGGTGTATCCAACATTAACATTTCTAATATTTATGCTCTCAATTAATCAAAGGTAAAAATAAAATTAAGCGGATTTACGTAGGTTGAAATCTATTCAAATTTCACGTAAAATGCTATTTTTATCCTGCCACTTTGCTATTTGAACTAATCTCTTTCGATTTTTTGGAAATGAAGAATTATCGATTATAAAGTGAAATAGATTTTATATTAATTGCAGACAGGGAGGTAAACCCGAAGCCTATAAAAATCATAAACTATTATACTTTGATTTACCATTTTCATAAAAACATTCTCTATATGTAACATCCAATTTATTACCACTTTATTTTGCAGTTGCAGTTTATCCTCCTATTCTCTTAAAAATATCTTTTAATAAAATTTTCTTATTTTAAAATTTTTTTTTTGTGTCAACTAATCAAGAATTACGTGTTTATCTTGTCTATTTAGTCTTTTTTTTTTATATTAAACGCAGATAAACCAAATGCACTCAACTTGAATAGTATATTTTAATTGATAAATACTAATTGTTTGATCAATATATCTTACAAAAGTGGAAAATTAGTTCAAAGCTTTTTGGACGCAGGACAACGCTAGGCAGTTACGTTCATTTCCAATATTCAAGTTATAAACATAATTTTAGTGACGATTGAAGGATGAAATAAACAAATTAATTAAAAATAACATTGAAATTTGTATAATTATTCATTTTCATGCTTCTTGAATTACAAAACTACTACTAGTTAACGGATTATCCTCATTTGGTACATTTCGAAACTCTTCCTTTGAATTGTTGTCACCTGAAGAAGAAAAAATAAGGAGACAAATATATGAATATCATTAAATATAATAATATATATCACACTATTTACAGTTTAAAGGAATTAAGGAATATTCTTATGAATAATGCAAGGATTAGGAGCATAGGGATTAAGTAAATATGTAACTTACGTGGGTCTGGAATGTTGCTCTCCATAGGTTCTTTATTTGATTTATTTTCATAGATGCTGTTGTCATCTAAAGCACTGTCGTCATCTATGTTACTTGAGCTTTCAATCCTCCGGAGTTCGATTTGTAAATCTTCTCTGCGGCGTTCCAATAGGTTTTCCAACTCGCATTTACTTTTAGCGAGCAGCTTCTCTGTTTGTACCGTATGAATTCGAGGTTGAAAATATATGTGAGGTTTGCTCTTTGTACGAATTTGATTTTGTTGATAAATCATTGATGATTCCCAAGCTTTGAAGTCTCTGAGGCGTGCCATTTTCTTCTCTAAACATCTGATTTCGAGCTGTTTTCGCTTTCTATCTAAAAATAACAAATCACGTTCTTTTTGAAGCAGAGCTCTTTCTTGTTGCTCTTGATTTTCAAGTTTTTTTTCAATGAGGGCCTTTTTCTCCTCGGTTTTCTTTAATCGTGACTCCTCTTGGCAGAATTTTTGTAGTGTTCCTAAAAGTGAGCCAAACATGCGACGGTTGCGTGCTCTCGACTCGGAATCGATTCCTTGAGCCTCAACAATTTCCTCCCTCGAAGGCAATTCTCTAATTACACGTGAATTCAGCCGAGGGGTTGGTAGCCACATTTCGTCCTTGTCCGAAACCCGATTGAATACCAATTTTCCATCGTGCGTACGCCGCTTTTGTTTTAGTGGGTCGTGACGCTGGCTGGTCTTATCTTCATTTTGTTCGTTTTTCTTACTTAAGATATCTGGATTATATTTCTCTACTCTGAAAAATAAGCACTCGTAATATGTATTTATTAGGATGTTTCGAAATAAATACCTAGGTTCCTTCAGACCCCTTCCAACAAGGCGGCGAATGTTGTCATTCAGCGAGATTAATGACTGTCTGGCCGAATGCAACTTCTTCTCCAGATCTCCAACAGAGGATGAAGCAATATTATCTTCCATCTTAAAATAAAAAATTATACTTGGATAGATGAATTTTAGTAGCTGAGGGTGACAGCAGTTGAAGCGATAGACTTATCGATATTTTAGTGCTGGCATGCTTTTGAGTGTTTCTGAAAGGTATTCCCGATGAATATTTTGACATAGATACAATTATGTATTTCAATAGCCATTCAAAATATAAAAACTTACTTCTGATGTTTTTAAAACTTGTATTGTATATATTTATATAAATGTTCTATTTAAGCTCATTATCAATTTAAAATGTTTCATGTATTGTTTATATGCTATACATGTGTTTTTTTTTTTAAACATAATTCTCTAAATTCAAATGTGGTTAGACCAATAAATCATTCAGTAGTCAAACCTATTAACAGTACACATCGCAGATTTAATAATACATCCAACTTATCCACCGTATTTGGAATTAATTTGGAATTAATTCAAAAAATGATTTGTGTATTATAAAAATCTGTAAAATGGTTATTGTAAATAGTATTCAATAGAACTATTGAGTGAATTAAAAATATTGAGCATGCTATTTCTTTTAAATTTAAAGAAATAATAAAATAAAATTTAATTGTCTTTGATTATTAACGGGTATTCATTGTATATTTTTAAAAACCAAATATGTGTTTCTAATATTCACAAATAAATTTTGAATTTTTAATAACCATTGATGGATTGTAAAATGAGTATCTTCATACTCATGTCTTATCCATATTCATCGTTCCAAGTCGACGCTACCTGTATATAATCTACACATATAAAATGTCTAAATTGTATATTGCTATCGATTGTCTCAAAGCGCAAATCTTGTTTTGGTCATAATTATATTTGAAAAAAGTAGTCCTCTATTCCGTGAATTTATATGAATTAGGTGCAGATTATACATTAGATAGTGTCGTTTTTAATATAAAAAAATAAAGGAAGAGGGATGGCTGGTTCAGATTTACTTGCGACAATTGTACTGAATGATTTAAAAGAAATCGGAATTAAACATAAAGGAAAAAAACCAAAAATTATAAAGGTAAATATATAAACAAAATTGTACGAATGTATAGATTTCTTCATGACATCAAATGATGTGACGTGCGTATTTGTAGCATTCAAGCGGTCAGCGGTTGTTTCATCAGGGATTGGAGCATCTGAAATTGACTGACGCATTTCTTGCAAGCGGCGCTGTAGTTCAGGTGCCTCAATTTATCACAGAAGCCTGTAGCTATATTTTGGAGAATTCGGAAACGGAGGGGATCTTTCGTAAAGCTGGCTCTGCTGCAAAACAACGAGAAATTCGCGTAATACAGATTTATTTCAATTATTTGCGCTCTTTTTCAAACTACGTTTAATTGCAGAAATGCCTTGAAGCTGGTCAACCACTGGGAAAATTATATCGTGTGATCGATGTGGCCAACATTGTTAGTTATTTTTTTCGAGAACTTCCCGAGCCGCTTATACCGGTCGAGTTGCATGAAACACTTGTGCGCTGTCTGATGATTGGCGAGCCCAATCGCATTCGATCAATACAGTTGGCATGCTTGTTAATTACGCCACTAAATGTACATACTTTGGCATATTTTATGCAATTTCTGCAAACCATCACACGACATGTGAAATATAATAAAATGAGTGCTGAAAATTTGGCAATTGTGATTGCTCCCAGCATAATGCCCTACCGTGATATAAATAGCGTCAGGTTTAAGAATCATATTAAATTAGTCGAATTGCTGATTAAGAACTCGAACATTATTGGAACTATTCCCGCTCATATTAAAGAAAAACTCAAGAACACATCGAACTTAGTGCAAACTAAAAAGACTGTTGGCGTCCACTGCTCAGCCATCAAAAGTAAAATGAGGAGAAGTCGTAAGTATACAAAAATTTATTTGGAAACAATAATAAAAAATTTTCTTTAACTAGATTTATTCAATGGCCTCAAAACCATGGTTGGATCTTCTGCTAATGCGACTGGGCATGCTCATTCGCCTTCAAAATCAGTTGAAAAGCCGAGAGCTTTGCATAAAGCAAAATCGCAACAGAATTGTATGATTGAGCCCATGGATACTTCCCCTAGAACATCCACTAATAGGGAAGCGTTTACTAAATCTGTAAGCGTACTCAATGTAAACGAAAAGTACGTATTCTTAAAGGAATTTGTGTTGCCTTTACACTATGCATTTAATGCATTAGCAATCTTATAAAACTCAAACAGAGACTCTAAACATCACTTCTCTGTTTATATTTGATATTTGCAGGAGGCACAGACGCTTAACATTAAATGCGGCTGCAAATGAAGGATCTATGAAACCAAGCTCATGTCCAACAACTTTAAGTGGCACGGACCGAAGATGGAGTCTCATTAGTACAGGGTGGGCGAAGTGTAAAAAGAAAGAAAAGATGTTACATAATTTAAATAGTTCAGTTTCCGATGCATTGGAAAACAAAGATCCCGTCGGTGAAATCCAATCAAAGTTGGATCCAACTATTTCAAAAAGAGAATACGACGCAATTACTGATCGTCTAGCGACAATTAGCACAAATGCTCCACAGCCAAAACTGAGCAGTGAAAAAATCCCTAACAGTAGCCAAACTCCTTTAGAACAAAACAATGAAAAATGTCAACGGCAAGTTCGAAGAAGTATTACCAAACAGTATGCCAATTCACCAGTGAAACTAAGAACGTTACAGAAGTCAAATACTCCCACAAACATTGTCAGGCACAAGACCTGGCATCTGAACTCAGAAGCTAAGTTTCCTAGTAAACTGCCCATACCCAAAATACCAGACTCAGATAAAGTTATGACAGATGTTTCGAACCGAACAGCCAAGCAAGAAGAGCCTAACTGCGAGCAATGGTTGCCAGCAAACATATTTTTTCAAAACTCAGCTCTAAAAGAAAATAAAGACCAATTTTGCACACAAAGTCAGGATTCAGCATTATTGCAAACTCCGTATTCCCAATTCAAAAATAAGAATCGAATCAAAACTGTAACTGGTCCATTCAAGACCCCTATAGGCCGTAAGAAATCGCTGGCCTTTGGCTCGGCTATTCATATGTTTGATGTGGATCAAGGGCGCGAATCGATTGCCCGCCTTCGCACTGAAAATGCTGGAATGGTTTTAGCAAAAGCAAAGTTGTTCGATGACTTTAGCAGCTGAATAGCTGATCCTTAATTATTGTTTATATGTTTGAAATGCATATATCAAAGTTCAGAGTTAAGCAGATAAGAAAGTACAAAATTATACAAGCCTTCAAAGCAAAAGACTATCGTTATTTATACAAATCGTTTAATACTATAATTTGAAACATTCAATATAATCTAAGCTGTCAATAAAGCTTAAATAATATCAGAAATTCATTAGTATGATTATAATATTTAAAAACAATTGCTACTCCTCGCATGTTAGGTATGTTCTTGGACGAACGTGGGATTGTTTGTCATTCTCAACGTACAAAACGATCGAGAATACCCTTAAGCCTACGCCTTGGAAGACCACGGCTCTAGAGATAAGATACTTTTTCAAAGAGGTAAAACACACCTTTAGTCGAAAGAATAATTTGCCTATTTGATAAGAATTTTAAATAAAAGGGGTTTGATTTTCGTAGCACCAATGAGTTCAATCTACATTCTTGTCTCTCAAATAATGTGTACATAGTATAATTGTCGATAGTAAAATAATTTTCTTTTCGATCGTGCATGTCACATGAGTTAACCGTTTAAAGTAAAATATAGAATACATAATTTGATAATATATTTTGAATGATTTTTAGCTTTATCTCCAAACTTAACTAAAATGTGGTGAGTAAGTTCCAAAACTGAGGAAGATATATTGAGCTGATACGATGTTACTATATAGATTGATAGTTATAGGTTTCGTCAACCGAGCTTCCAATAATTTATTCATGAATTAGCTATAAAATATGAATACGAATTACATACAAAGCTTATTCCTTACAACATGTTGCAACAGTTCGACTTCTACCAATCTTGACTATTGGCAGACTGAAAAGATTTGCTGTTGTCCGAGTAGAACTGTGAATACCATTTTCGAAATTTTTTTAGGGGGGACTCCTCCGCCACGAGCAGTGGGCTGTTGCGATACATCTTATGATTCCATACATTCATATCCCGTTCGAACTGTAATAAATTCGAAACACTATTATCTAAATCATTTGTAAGCGTAATTCTCGTACCATCACAGTTTCCCCGAAAATAAGAAACTTCATTAAGGCAGCAATCTTTGGGCTACCATAAAATCTGTGAACCACTTTCTGCAATAAAGGCTCTACCGGAGTAACTGTTTGAAATATTTGAAAGCTTCCGATCGATGGTGAGTGCAAAGTGAGATGAACGTAAGCGGGTCCAATCTGTGTTAGAAATAAAATTGAGCAAAATGTGACCCAAAATCTTACAGAAAATAGGAAAAATATGAAAGAGACCTGTTTTCCGATTATAGTCATTTGAAAACATTTAAACTTTCCAAATAATTCAAACATATGGCTCATCTGTATTTCACCTATATGCTTGGTTTCCGATGGGCTCCAACTGGAATTCGATAGTACCAATTAAATGATGCATTAAGATTGCTTCCTTCATATATACCTTGCCTGCCACTGATGATATCCGAGCCAGCTGAATATACTGTGCTTTTGATCAGAGGTACCAGTGATAATATTATCATTGTGAATTGCCCGGAAGTGCGCCAGGTCAGCTCCATTTTCCGGTATCTCTTGAATATGACAGCGTACGTGGAATTCATTGCGACCTTGGTAAACTATTGTTTTGTTTTCAACCTCCTTTGATTCTGGAATATCCCAAGGCAATTCAGAAGCCTCCGCACTATACCATACAAATATGTATCCATGCGCTTCTTTGGAAATCCATTTCTTAATTTTTGTGGCCGGAGGTACTATATTGTAAATTGAAACAATGGCTTGGATTTTGTTTTTAATATAAATCATAAACATGCTCACCGCAAGTGCTGTAAGGAATATTGGTACAGACTCCGTCAGTTCCCCGAAAACTCCAGTGGTGAAAGGGACATTCGATATTGTCCCCAACAACTCGGCCACCAATGCCCAAATTGGCTCCCAAGTGTGGGCAATATGCATCCACCACAAATACTTCATTTTTGAGAGTCCGAAATGCGACGAACTGCTCTCCTAGGCAGGATATATGTGTTGATTCACCGGGACTAAGATTAGAAGATTCGAGAATCCCATACCACCCATTCGGGTAGGGTGGAGGTAACTCTTTTACCCCAATAGTTCGTGATTTTCTTAACCGATTGATTGCAGCCCGTTTTCCATTGCTTTTTATTCCTTTTCCAGTTTGATCTATATCCTTCAATGAGGTTATTAACAAAAGAAATCGAGCTTCGTTTATCAAAAATAAAGTAATATTTATATAATTGAAAAACATAAATTTGTATAAACGTAAAGTGTGAGAAATCCGAGGAATCTAAATAAAAAAACTATAAATTACTCGCACACGATCCACTGAAAGGTGAAAAGCTTTTCATGTCTCAAAAGGGAAACACCATTTACTCCATTATTTAATTTTGTATCTCGAAAAGTATGGGAGACATTCAATTTTCCGATTTGTCAGGTCCTCAAGAGATTCATTATAGTTTTATGTCTCAAGTATTTAAAGCATAAGCTCTGTTATATAGTATAGTATAATAGTCCTAACCGATCTGCCACGCCTCTAGAATATACACATTCGAAATATCAGTCTTTCGCTACAACACGGACAGATATACCGACGGGCATTGCACATAATGAATTGACTCTTTTCACAGCTTGAACGGGTAAAAGGAGAGAATATATTCTGATTTAATTAGGACATACCTTAATCCAATTGAGAGGCACAAAGATTAACCAATACAGGAAACCACAAAGAAAAAAAATCAGTGAACAAATCAAAATAATTGTTCTGAGGTCAATATGTGATAATATAATTAGCCACTGATCATACTTCATTATCGATTTCAAGCCATACAGAAATGATAGCAAATTATTCTTTTCGTAATCCATAATATTTGTTCTTTTTTATTTTATTATTATTTTTTTTTTTTTACTTTTAGTGTAGAGTTAGCATCTGTGTGTGTCCCGTTGTTTGTTGTTTTGCCAAACGCTTTGAATAGAATGCTAGCCTGTTTTTAAATGAAAAACAAAATAATTCAGTTCGTATATAGATGTCGTCCGGAAAGTTGGTATGCAAGTATAATTTGAACATAACAAACAGTATAGACAGCCATCGACGATTAGGAATACATTGGAATAAATAAAGAACCAACGATCTTTGACGCACAGCTGCTGAGCTGATACTCTTTTTCCTATTCCATTTTATTCGAAACTGAAGCCATGAACCCTCCTCTTTGACGGAGTCTCCTGCATCCCGAACATAGAAAGAGTAATTTAAATGCAGACTGACATTTACGCAAATCTCCTACTGGGTCAGACAGTTGAACGGGCTTTTATGAATTACTTGATTGATAGAGATATTGGATATTTTTTTATCTGTAACAAACATCCGCATCAAATCAATGTACGATTTCTGATCTTCTACTATCCATAGGTACACCGTATTTAAATTCAATTGACAGATAAATTACAAATTTTTGCGATAAAGGTAAAATAAACCGAGTCGTAGTAGTTGTCCGAATTTGGTGTTTTCGATGGTAATGAATTGAATTACTTGACTGAAACTTATGCAATGTGGTTTCCTATTGATTATAGTATGAAAGTCATTAAATTGTTGCTTATCACCTCAACCTCTATGCAGATAAGACGTTCTGCAATGGCTTATCAGCAAACGTGTGATAAAAACCACCAAACCAATGGTGAACAAGAAAAAACCCAAAAACAAAAGCACACCTGAAACAGTTACATCGCGCTAGAGTCCAAAGCAACACCCATTCGACCCACCTGATTGACGCAAATCCTATAACACGGAACTTATCGGGCCCAAAATACATAGCATTAACATGAATCAACAATGAATCATACTCGTAATCATAGTCGTATCACCGTTAGTTGTACAAAAAACTATAGACGTTGTCTGCGCGGAAAAGTGGGACATGGGACGGCTCCGTCCTTATCAGAACTAAAAGTGACACTCCAAAAAATGACACATTCATATCGCCGCAACAGAAAATGAATTCAGAAGTTTACTAAAAGTATTGAATTTAACTAACATAAGTGAAGATAAAAAACAACAGAAATTTTAAACACTGAACGTAACTGAAGTGCGTAAGGTTCTAAAAAAGGAACACAAACCAAGAATACAAAACACTCCAAGAAACTGGACTTATTACAATATTCGAATTAATTAAAATTGGCTACGACACCGTCCGTGTGCGACCTTGTATTCCCTTCCCTTTCGATGTGCCGGGCTTTGGATACCCTACCATAATATAGGCTGGCAAATTCGCAAAAACTGCTTCAAAAGGGAACTCTGTAACTGCCTAAACTCCAAAAACAGCCAGGAAATCGTCCACTAGCATATTTCTAAAACAAGGTTCCCATAATCTGCAGTTGTTATACTGGACAGAAGGAACACGTGCACATTTAACACATCGCACAGCAACACACACCATCTCAAATCCTATCTATACACACACGCTCAGCGCGCAGCAGAAGCCAGAAAAGAATAATGACAAATAAATAATACCATAATAGAAGACATGGAAGCAACTGTGATCGATTTCTAAATGGAAAACAAATCTTCTACATCTAATACTAAGAAAATGACTTAATTTTAATAAAGCCCCAGCTAATAATTTGTACTCTACAAAAAAAAAAAAAAAAAAAAAACAATCACAAGCAAGAATTAGAGTACCAGCAACTGTGACAGCCACCAAGAAAAAAATCAAATCATATTTTAACTTAAATTCTGACTAACTTTTAAGTCAGTCGCAAAACCAAATGAAAGGGTGAATTCAATACAATAAAACATGGATGTACAAACAACTGTAATGAACTGTTAACTATATTAACTCTTATTTATACAAGAATACTCAAATGAAAAAATTACCATACTAACAAAACATTTAAAGCACAATCAATCAAACTAACACATTAAAAAATTCTTAGAATAGAAATAATGTACAAATACAAATTAGCATACCAACATACATAGTGCCCACGCACAAAAACATCAACCAAATTATCCTAGGTGCTTTAAGCACCCCACAGTACAGCTGGGGATAGAAGCGGCCGAATCCTAATTAAATTTACAAAACTCTAACCCTCATGTACCTACCCACCACGGCGAACAACCCACATTTACACATGATCCATTCCACCCACATGGACCTCGCGTAATGGTCACCCAACTCTTCCTATCATTAGAATGAAGCAATGACATAATCGAACTGTATTGATAACACCCTGGCCAAACTTAGAGCAAATCAATTGAAATCTGACAACATTTCAAGCTTATCAATCGAACTATGAAATCTCCTCAAATTTAATCGAGACAGAGCTAAAAATATCGAAAACAAGAGTTGTGGCATATATCACGTGCACAATGAAGATTAAAGATCCTCCGGATATCTCTGGACAAACACCCAAAGTGTCTGTAGACAACGGAGAGATTGCTTACGAAAGACAAATCAAATAACTATGTACATACTCAGTACGAGTGTAATCTATCAATCAGTTGCATTAAACGCCCTTAAAAGCACAACTTTTGAACTAAATAAGAAACACCTTCCCCGCACAAAAAACCAGAGCCATAAAACAACAACATACACGACAACTTAATTCCACAATCTTGCAGATCTAGCCTGGTCATCTCTATATTACAACCCAATTCCGACAAAACAATACCAATAACTATACAAAATACTTTAAATTGAAAATATTTTTTGGCATTTCTTCGAATACTTTCTATCTTATCTCAGTTTAAATATATCAGTTATGGGTATGATGTGGGAATTAGCTGGGTGGTTTGGCAAATTACATTGGGCTGGCGATATAACTGAAATATTGTTCTGTTTTAATTTATTTATTATTTGTTCGGGCTACACATTATAGTTGTTTAAGCTCAGTTCATTCCTCAACCTAAAAAACACAACATAATCAATAAATAATTTATATAGTAGAGGAGAGTCGAACATAAGGCAAATTTAACTAGCTATCGTAAACAAGAAAGCTAATGTCATAACTTTAATATAACCTTCCAATGTACCATCATGCCCTAAGTATCACTCAGGAGATCTGAGCAACTTGCTACTTTAAGCCCCAAATCTTCCGAATTACATCCTCTTATTGATTTCCTGTAGAGCCACACTACGCAGCGAAAATATCTCGAATGAATATTCATACTAATGTAAATGTATAAAATATAATTATGTAAACAATTTGTAACATGCAAATATATATTTATGAAACTTGTCAAAGATCTTAAATAAATAATTACAATAACTTTTTAATAGCTCAAAGTGGAAGAAAATAAGACTGAAAACTGTAGTTTATTATATATGGGAGAAAAGTAAATGATGAGGTATTATCCTCTTTTCCAATCACTCAAATATTAAGATTTTGAAGAAGTGAAAGCGGTGGAATACATAAGATCTAGAAACAGTAGATCTGTTAATTATCTGGTCAAAATTAAGATGTACTTTATGGATTGTGACTTATATATGTATATGATTTGGCTCATTATTGCTGTAAATTATATTATTCGCAAAATATCTTAAAGCCAATTTATAATAGTCGTTCAGATCATACCCTGCACTCCACTTAATTGATTAAAAAATCAAAATATTCGGATTCGCCATGTGTCAATGGTTGGATCATATAATTTATACGTGCAAAAAAGTCTATCCTTATCCACAAATTTCATCACGTCATAAACATTATTCAAATTTCAAACTGGTCTTGAATTGAATTGAATGAATAAGCTAATAATTATAATAGTCTTCTTTTGAGTAACAATAGGGAAACAACGTGGCAATAAGGACTAAAAAGATTGTTTTTCTTGTTTCGTAGTACATCCTTTTTAGTACTTCAATGCAAGATGGTTTTAGATCGCAACACAGAACATAGATCCCAGCATAATGAAAAAAAAAAAAACCAATTACACCGCAGATAGAGGAGACGTGACGACGACCGACTCGATTTATTTTCAAATTGCAACTAATTATTAAGAATATAATTTCTTACAGCTAACGCAAGCCCTAAGCTCAAAAAGTGCTGACCGTGCGTTTCGCACAGAGCGTCACATTGTGTCACAAATTTATTCCCGCAACATTGTTGCTGATTGAAGCTTTGGCTCCTGGTTCCGTTGTCGAATACCCGCCGACCTTGCAATATTAATGTGAGATATTATAGCTTGTTAGCACTGTATTTATCTGCGCCATGCAAATATTTTTATAAATTTTCCTACGCTCTTTTCTTACCTACCCACAGATCAGGAAAAGCAGGCTCTATGGATAAAAGTAAGAAAAACACAATTCTAACTGATGATGATTATGATTATTTATTTAATTAATTTTAATATTTTCTTTAGGATCTACTAACATCAAAGTACAATGTAATGAAAATACATGAGAGGACATTTCTTTCTTGGAAACCTTTTGAGAAAGGAAATGGTTTCAATGCCTGTTATGTGGCATGACATTCCGGAGGAGATGATGATGTTCCTTAGATGACAAAAGCAGTGCTATCTAACTGTGGCCTGCCACAGATCTAATCGGTATAAAGCGTGTCAATCTTATTCGGAGGCTTTTATTAAACCTAATTTAACATAATCTTTGAATGAGTCACTGTAATTAATGAGAGCATGTGAAATGAAGCAATAAAACAAGAATTCGTTAGTCAATCAAAATATTACCTTTTGTGATATATGCAGAGGTTTAGAACTGTCTATCCAATTCTAGAACTTTTACCCATAAATCTAAAAAAAAAAAAAAACAGGTAAGAACGTTGCAGTCAAGCGTTACCTACTGCGGAATACTCATTCACACCATTTAGTAGCTAAGCTTTGCTCTAATACTGTAGAAAATTCTGTATTTCTCGATTTGCCACGCCTCTACAGGGCGTAGACGCATCGGAAAAAGCGTTTTCCGATTATCCACGCTCCTAGTGGGCGGATCGGGAAAAGTTGAACATTTTATGAATCAGAGGTATACAAACCACGTTGATAACAATACTTAAATTGTTGTAAATGCTACTAGGAACACATCGCCAAGGATTAATACAAAAGTATAATAATATCGTTTAATGCAGTAATAATCGTGAATGAATACCCTACGTTTCAACAAAATTCTATCAAATTCAAAAAGCTTTATAGGCTCATATGGTTAACGTTCATATGACCATAAATTATAATCGATTTATGATTGAAGGCTCATTTCTATACCTTGAACCCATTGAAAATGGGAAATCAGGGTATAATGATCTTGTGGAAAATAATGTAACAGGCAGAAGGAATCAGCACGATGAGCTGAGTCGAATATTAGCTTGGAGCGTACAGGGTATCTCCTAAGCGAGCAGTCTCGACTGGAGCACTCTTACTTGTTGAATAATGACTGGGTCCACTTGATATTCTTTAAATAGATAAACCTCAAGTAACAATCAAAAGTCAATAAAATCAACAATAATTATAATTCAATCCCAAAATCAAAGAAATGTGAATTTCAAAAATTCTAAAATTTTCTTTTCTTCCATTTTTAATCTGAATCGTTTTCTGATTATTATATTGTTATATACAAATTAAAAAATTGTTGATGCCTTTTCTATACTGATAATGAGACAACTAAATGTTGTCAATATATTTATACCCTGAACCCATTGAAAATGGGGAATCACGGTATAACGGTTTTGTATAGTATATCAGCCTTTTTCTTCATATTAAAAATATTTATTTTTTCATTTTTGTTTTACTATTACTATTTAGCAACTTCCACTACACTTAATAAAAACCATTTTATTTTCACATTAACATTTTAATAACGTAATGTAAATATAAGTGAGTTTTTGTATTATATCTAACTTCAAAATATATAAATATCATATAAAAAAATAGCTCAAGTAAGTTCACCTTTATTTATTTTTTGGCACCACTCTAAACCTTAAACTGTTTCTTTTTCTTTTTTATTATTTTTTTATTGAATACGAAATCATGTGTCTGAAGTTAACATATACGTATCTATACGAGATACATATATATATATATATATATATATATATATATATATATATATATATATATATATATATATATAATGTATATATATACATATATGTATGTATACATTTGTATATAGATACATGTTCTCATAAGGCTGGGCATATATGTATGTATGCATGTGGGTGTGAGTATGTGTTTATACATTTGTTAAACGAACAGTTGCAATATAAGGGTTACTAGCTAACTTTCATGCAATTCTGATTATGATTCGAGCACCTCGAAGCTATCAGATATGCACATAAAAGCTTTGTATCAGCAGATAGCTTACCGTTGTATGGAAATATACACACACATGCATAGAGAGAGACACCTTTAGATACGTACGTAGGTTTGAGCGTATGTACATATTTACAATAGGACATACATATTTATGAATGTACTTGCGGGCATTCTGACTTCTCGGCACTTGAATAAAACGTAAGAAAGAAAGTGCTTTGAAAAGCAAATATTCTTCGATCGCGAGGCAAGAACATTGCTCGTCGTTGCTGGTGCTAAATATATAAGAAAAAAGAAAAATAACTAGAAACTCGTGGAGCGTTTTCAGTTTAGTTTAAAATAAAATACGAATTATTTAATTACTACTAAAAATCAATTGTTATTGAAAATAAACCAAAGACGTCGTATTAGAAGTAAAAATGTTTTTCCTAATGTTTTATGTCATAACTGGAATATTTCTGGTAGCAATAGTCACATCCTATGCTATAATAATTTTTAGCTGTCAGAAAAGAGCTAATCTCAGAATCGAGAACGAGAATTCAATAAAAGCCAAACGTAAACTTCAGCAAGCACCTGGTCCACGTCCTTGGCCGATAATCGGAAATTTAGATATAATTGGACAGTTTAACAATCCGTTCCAAGGCTTTGGAGCATTGACAAAGAGCTATGGCGATATTTATAGTTTAACACTAGGACACACTCGTTGCCTTGTCGTCAATAACTTGGAGTTAATAAAAGAGGTCCTCAACAAGAACGGAAAGTTCTTTGGTGGCAGACCAGAATTTCTGCGTTACCACAAACTTTTCGGAGGTGATCGCAATAACTGTGAGTATTTCTTAAGCCATTATATCCTTGTAAAGAGTGTAGTAAATTTATGTATGCATTTAAAAACCTTTGAAATTTGAAAATATTCTGAAAAAAAAAAAAAATAAATAAATAAATAAAAATAAAAACAAAATAAAAAAATAATAATAAAATAAAATATAATACAAATATTTTTAAAAAGTGCGAAAACGATAAAACAAAGTTCATTAAACAACTTAAAAGATATTTTCAAATAAATGTCAATTCTAGGATCTGTTTGATCTTTATGGACGGAATTTGATAAGATAATTGCATCTCAATTATGAAAAGCCCAATTTCTATGCGTGTAAAATATACGATATAATGTAATTTAATAAATTTATATTGTAATTTATATGTATTATAAATATTGTTATTGATTTGCAACAATCGAAGTTAATGCTCCTAAAAGATTTCACATTTCCAATACTTTTTACTAGAATTTGTTCAAGATTTTTGTATCTGAGACCTAATTCTTCTGCTACATAGAATTTCACAAAAAAAGAAATAATTTTGTTGTTTAAAAAGAAGAGGGTATTGCATATAATATTTTTTATATAAAACATAAATTACTCGTTTCAATTTATGGCTTTTAAAAGAATATATGAATGCTAACATTGTTGTAATCGAAAATAAAAACTAGTATACTCGATCTTGGTAAGAGAAAAGCTTGTTATAAATAAATAGATTACTTACGACGTCTCATACATTTGAGGATGTATAGTAGCCGTTTAGAAGTAGATCATCAGGGTACAAATGCCTAGATGTCTGTGTGTCTTCCTCTAACATGGAATCAAAATAAATTAGACTGCCCGACTAGAATATACTCTGAGCCATGTAGTGCTAATACTAAATGATAAATTCGATCGCTTTAAGGGGTGAGCTACTTTGATAAATCTGTACTTTGCTTGGTGTACAATTATATATAGTGTGATATTTCATTTTTAACGTCATACAGATGGAGATACTCAGCTTAGATTGACTTAGCTCACCATTATATACTCTATTTCAACAGATACCATTTTTCTTCTTTAAGCATTTAAGACTTTTGTATTACTGTCCGTTCTGCTATGAATAAATTGTGGTCCTCTATACAAAATTTTATTATTGAAAATGACATTCTTAGCAATCGTTTGAGGATTTTATGTTTTCTTTTCTCCATTAAAAACATTGTTTCTCAAAATGAATAATATTTGTATTTCCTTGCAGCTCTTGCTCTTTGCGACTGGTCACAGTTGCAACAGAAACGCAGGAACTTAGCCCGACGACACTGCTCGCCGCGATCGTCATCATCGTACTTCGCAAAAATGTCCCGAATCGGTTGCAATGAAATAACAAACTTACTGGATAACTTAAAAGCATCTATAGAGCCTGGTAAACCCTTTGATTTAAAGCTGGTTATACTTAAGGCATGCGCTAATATGTTTAGTCAATACATGTGCTCTATGCGCTTTGATTATGAGGACAAGGAATTCGAACAAGTCGTGCAGTTCTTTGATGAAATCTTTTGGGAAATAAACCAGGGACATCCTTTAGATTTCTTGCCATGGCTCTTGCCATTTTACAGCAAGCACACGCAAAAGATATGCCACTGGTCCGCGACAATTCGGAAATTCATTTTGGAACGAGTTATAAATCGAAGAGAAATCAATATCGATTTAGATGAGCCCGATGTCGACTTTACAGATGCACTCCTAAAGAGTCTCATCGAAAATAAGAACGTGTCACGCAATACGATTATCTTCATGCTAGAAGATTTTATTGGAGGTCACTCAGCGGTCGGAAACTTAGTCATGCTATCTCTTGCCTACATTGCCAAGGATCCAGAGATTGCCAAGAGAATTCAATGCGAAGTCGATTACGTGTCCAAAAACAGCCAAAGAAGTATTAACTTGCACGATATGGATAAAATGCCCTATACCATGGCCACAATATTCGAAGTCCTACGGTACTCATCGTCTCCGATCGTACCCCATGTAGCCACCGAGGATACGCAAATATCAGATTTTGGCGTTACTACAGGCACCATTGTTTTCATTAATAACTACATACTTAACACGAGCCCGAAGTACTGGAAGGATCCCGATCAATTCCAACCCGAAAGGTTTTTGGAAGAGAGAACGAACACACCGTCAGCTCCGCCTATATTTCACGGAAAGCGAAGGTGCTCCGAAGAATCCGATTCAGGTATTGAGTTTGAAAAGGAGGCGAAAATATACAATTCATCCGTTGAAAATACATCTACAAATAAACTTATTCAACAAGATACTACTAAAGTGGATTCTGAACCTAACAAGTTGCAACTTAAGAAAAATATTCCACACTTTTTGCCTTTTAGCATTGGCAAACGCACGTGCATAGGACAAAATTTGGTGCGCGGATTCGGATTCATTTTGCTGGCCAATATTTTACAAAACTATAATATCAATTGTAGTAATCTTGAGACGATAAAGATAAAGCCAGCGAGTGTAGCACTCCCTGCTGCTTGCTTTCCATTAGTACTGACCCCAAGAGCATAATTTTCAAACTAATGATTATAATAATGGTTGAAATGGTTGTATCACTAAATTATATTAAATATTAGATTCCAATTGCGTAGCCTATGTAGATAGATATTAGAAACTCAATATAATCAAACATTATAATTGAATATATTGAATATTTCTTTTAACAATAACAATAAAACAATAATTTATTAAACATTCAAGCAATTCTCATAAATATATCATTAGTCGATACACATAGCGACATCACGTCTTTAGGCAACTAATACTATATATAAACAAGTAATATCAATATTTATACTTTATCCATATACGTATATATATTCGAAGTGTCCTGAAAATTGAAGTCTCAATGATTAAAGAAAAATGGTTTCTTATATGTATTATATATTGCCTACATATTGAATCTCTAAGTACTCTTAACAAATATTCCATGCGTAGATACTACAATAAGAGTTCTTCCAAAGACTGAAAACGTGTAATTATTTATGCTTTTAAGTATTTAATTAGTATACTAATAAAATGTACTGGAACCCTATTACTTTTATATTAAGCGTTCATTCCGTTTATCAGCAATAATCATTAAACTTCTACTCGAGTACAACATGTAATTTTCAATATTTCTAATCTATCCATTTCTAGATTTATAGAACATTCCTCTTGCTATAGGTAACAAGATGGTATCATGGAAAAAGCATAAACCAAAATATAAGTATACACAAAATATGGCTATATTTCATTTATGTTTCGCAGGTATATATCTTCATAATTTGTTAATATACCACACCAACTAGAGAAATTGGAGGATTAGAGAACGCTAATTTCACAGCATATATGGCTACAAGTCTATAGTATCAAATATCCTTTTGAAAACGACATTCAGTTCTTGGTTTTTCAGCTTAAGATTCCAGTCTGAAACTTATTAATGTGGTATACATAAACGGCTGGATACAACAAAGTGACCTAGTTTTTTGTACGTTCAGTTTTGCAAATGAGATTGCGAGTGCTGATTTTTTTTGCATTTATTTTCTAGCTTTAAATAATTCCAAACCATTTTAAATCCTATCGTCATTGAAAGCTCGAACCTATATAAAATAAAATTAAATTACTTACCTCCTTCTGATGTACTTACATCCTTTAGAAGCTAAAACCATTATGCTTAATAAATAATTGTCGTTAAGTATTTTTTTTCAGTTTTTTTTTCACTATATATATTTTGTTTCAATATAAAATGATATTTATATAAAAATTAACTTCTTTTACTTCAACTCATCGACAAAAGCAGCCTGCAACTCAGCAATGTAATCATCGTCCTCACTGTTACTAGGTTTTGATTCAGTAGAAACACTTTCCGGTGTGCTATGCTTAGTATCGCTCGATTCTTTTGTAGACTCCTTTGAACAGATATTTTGGGTGAGTAGAGGACTATTGATTCGTGGAGCCTCCACATTCTTTTCATGAAGATCTTTTACATCAGCTTTTGGCAGAATTACACGATTATTACTTGCTGGACTTCCCAAGACCTCTTCTTTAACAACTTTTTTATTTTTTGTAATATCTTTACTTTCCGAGGACGTACGAATTCTTTTTGATACAGGGGCACTTGGCATTTCTTTACTTAAATTGTCTGTGGGAAGAATGGTAGTGGAACGCACAGCCTCCGTTAGTTGCGTGTTTTCATTATTATTAGTAAATTCTTGGATGTCAGATGCGCTTTCATAATTTGTATTTCCATTCAATTGTAATGTCGATGTTCTCTGTTGATCGTCTTTCTTAAAAATTAAACTCTCCCTTTGAGGATGTAATATTTTTTCAACTGAAGCGATCATATTTTTACAACGAATTCGTATGTCAGAGTTTGGGTCTTTTTTGCTAGATTCTTCAAGTATGTACAAAAGAGTCTCCGACGGAGGAGGGCAAGGTATATTTCTCAATTTTATAAATGTAAATAAAGTTTTGTACAGCTCAAGGCGACAGGTCCACTCGTTGTAAACGGATTCCTTCCACGCACGCTTCTCATATATCTGAGTACTGTTTTCCAATATTGTGCTCAATATATTCTGTAAATAATGTCAAAATAATTTAATTAAATTACTATTTTTTTTTATAAATATTCATAAAATACTGAATGATGAATTGTCAAATAATTAAAAAATTAATAAAATGGTCGATATTATAAGTTCGATTATATTAGAAAATCTATCAAAATTACATATGCTAATGCTTGTTTGTTATCGAAAAATTGAAAATGGAAGAAGGTTTTGCAGACCTCATTAAGGTGTTGAGCTGATCTAGCCGTATACGTTCGATACTTGAGAGCAATAGCAATATTGTATAAATACAAGTCATGAAGTATGGTTAAAAATTCTGTTCTGGGGATTTCCTAGTTGGCTAGTCACGTGTACTATTGTATACTATCATTGTGTAATGCTACGCTTACCCTTAAAAGTTGTGGTTTCAAGAGTAAACCAACGGAATTCAAAATCTTTTGCAGACATTTTAATGCTTGCTTACAAAGAAGTTCCTTATTTTTATTAATTAAGAGTTCTCTTTGAAACGGTGATTCCGATGCTTCTGACATTGCAGTATGTTTCCTCTTAGATTTATTTTTTGATTGAGTAGCAGACTGAAATTCAAAGAAGTTATAATACAAGACAATGGAAAACTTCATTATAATTACCACCAAATATATGTCTCTCCGACGGATTATCACATCTTCGAGTACAATTTTTACAAGGCGTTCAGCAATTAGGTCGCACCCGCTTCCCTCAGCAAAAGTAGTTAGCCATGATGTTGCTGCTTTGTAAGCCTGAATTCGTAAATTACTAAAAAAGAGTTGTTAATTCAACAATAAATTTTAAATTTTGATTTATCCAGCACGCAATAAAAATTATTATATATCATCAAAAAAAGGTTTTACTCACAATAACTGGACCGAAAGTCCTTCAGGCGTTGACCACATTGTTTTTTGTAACGAGTCCAATACAATGCTAGACATCAATCGAAAATGCGGCCTGAGGTGAGTGTGACAGCTGAAGATAAAAACAAATTGGTCAGTTTTTAGACTTGCTAAATCGAAAAAAAAATCTTTGAACATTACAAATTTATACACTATTTTTAAGATATATGTACCTAGTAATAATTAAAGAATATAATTTTTATAAAAGTGCTAATCTCAAAATTTTTTACACTTTCTAGAGTCCACATTAACCTTCGCTCTTACTCTTTCTCTTACCACCTAGGTTACGCATCAAAAACCGTTAGTGTATATATATTTAAATACAATATATGTATAATTATATAATGAACTAAAAGAGAAACCAATCTCTCTTCTCTTCTCAAATTATTATTTTAATTATTAATAACTTACATGTTGATTAAAACTTCCAGAAGCTCCAATAGTTTAGTATGCATATGAGGTAGAAGATTCTCAAAGCACATACTGTCAATACTTTCACAATTTCCATAGTTCACTGCCAAGCCATGTTGAATAAGATCCAAAATTCTCTTTATACAAATCAGTTTTTTTGAAGGATACGGTTGGCTGTTAAAAAATGTAAACTCTAATAAAAACAAGTAGTTCGTTTTATTCAGATATACCTTAACGCAATTTTAAGGAACTCGGTGAGATTGCAGAATCGTGTGCAAACTTGAGCTGCTCTTTCAATTGGATCTCCTTGTAATTCCAAATGAAAATGTTGCAATTTATGGTTCTCAAAGTCCTTGGTATTTTCTTTATATTTTGGAAACGCATCATTCAATAGTTCGTTAAGATTACATAGCAAGCCGAGTTGGTATTCGTGCCATTGAACTTTATCGTTGCTATGGTTAGCGTTGGTCGAGTTCCCACGTACTTGTTGCAATTGTAACCAACAGTTTCCGCTTTCATAGACAATTTCGGGTTCGCGGCTGTCCACTATTGTTAGAAGATATCGCGAGACTGCAAGCTTTCCTGACTTACTGGGTCCGGGGTAATACTTTAAACATTGCTTTACGGCTTTTAGTGATGCAATCGTAACGCACATGGTTGTCTTATTATTCAGAAACGAAAGGCTTTCATAAACTTTTCCTAAGCCATTCGACCCAAACCATTTCGCAGTTTCAGGTACTACTTGTATTTGTATTACAAGTAATGCTGTAAGCAAACGTAGTTTATTACTTCATTTATAAACCAAAAGTTATGTTAGACTTGCAAAGGCCCTTTAATTATATTATATAAATAAGTTATCATAGATAATTTGAATTATTCAAAATTAGCTTTAAATGCAATAAAATGAAGATACGTGTTTTCCCTTTTTCATTTTTGCAGAGGATAAACAGTAGAAATATACTTTGGAGTGTTTTACTAGCACGTAAATTACGGATATTTGTATATAAGAATAACATTGTAAATGTATCTCAAAAAACTATTTTGCATTGTTTATATTAGCCCAAGAGGTAAATATAAAGTCGTGGTAATCCGTTCCGCGGTTTATCCATAACTTTTAAACTTAGTAATATTTCCAACATCTTGAATAAATAGCCTTCATAATGTGCCTAAATGCTTATGATTAAATTTTTTTTTCTTTATTTTATATTATTGGAAAGTGAGATTGCGTTTTTGTTACATTTAAATTTAAAAGTCCACAGAGAATGATCAAAGTATTCGTAAAGCTTATTATCGATAAAAAAAAAAGCCGGTAAATTTAATCGAAGTAGTTGGAGAAATACAAATGGGCTTATTTATAATCATGTGTTTCATGACTTACCCAAAGCTTCATAGATTAGTTCTCCATATAACCCAATTTCCTTACTATTACAGGTTCTAATTATAATAGTTAACCAGACATTTCCCTTATCCTTCAAAATGTGACTTGGGCATTGATTTAGATATTTAATAAGGAATCGTAAGCCGATGGATCGACTATTCGTTTTATACAGAAGGGCAGTGATTGATTGTGCCTGCGACTCAGTGCTCTAAGAAAGAATTTTTATTAGTTATATGTTCTTCGATTGTGTTTGAACTTACGGCTCCATGAAGATTTTGATCAGCAATATTAAGGTAGACATTTCGATCCTCTTGTTTTGCGTGAACAATTGTTTTGAATATATCACCGGCTCGAAACATTTCTTAAAACATGTGCGTACTAGAGATGCGAAACAGAACACCAAATATCGAAACAGAACACCAAATATCGATTAATTTGATAGAAGTCGACCATTCGATAAATGGGTTTAAGAAATACCACTAACCAGAGAGTGGTTAGTGTTTGAAGTTTATAACTATAATTCTTGAAAAATAGTTCAATATAACTTGTTCACTTTTTACTAATTTTAATCAATTATCAATTAAATAGGTACACAATTATAGTAGTTTAAATGATGTTTGTGAAAGGATATTATTTTAAGGTACACACACGTATGGAAGTATTCCAGATTACTAGCATCACATTTTTATTAAAATTCATGTATATTCAAAAAATGCTTAAAATAATTTTATATAATAATAATATGTATTCATTTTTGTATCGTTAATTATATTCGCCCACGCAAACTAGGGCTGCATGCTTTGCATTGGGCGACCATATACGCGTATTTGATGTGGTAATTTTAGTGTATTATTGTTATCGTCTCGTGACTCTCGTCAGCTGACATTTTATTTAAGTAAAAATTGTAGGCTGTTTCAGTAAAATTTAACTTAAAAAAGTAAAATGGCCTTGCATTCAGCAATTAAAGGAAAATTAATATCTGTCATCGGTGATGAGGTGAGCAGTTTAATGACATCCTATAAAAAAACAAAAATAAAGTGTCTGTATGTGCAGCTAAGCAAAATATAGCGATAAAATCGATTGTGATTTTCTAGTGTTAATACATTTATTAAGTTACCTACACGTACTGCTTATCATGAATATGTAAAAATGTACGCGTGTATTTAATATTTCAATAACGCGTCAAAATATTTCTTTTAGGATACCTGCGTCGGTTTCCTTCTCGGAGGAGTTGGGGAAATAAACAAAAATCGCCATCCAAATTTCATGGTAGTCGACAAAAGTAAGTTATTCAATCATTTTAAATACGATTTACTGCTATTGTATTTGCAAGCGTTGTATGTACAAAATGACATTTTCCACACTTCAGAGCTAAAATTCTGATTGTGATTATATTTAAGGTAGATATATATATCCAGTTCGTTTGAACGAATATGCATATAGAGACAGGCATTTATATACATACATATTTATATTTATATATGTATATATAATTACAGCATACGAACTCGAGAGCACCATAATTCCCAAGATTACACATTTTTTCCGTCGTTTTTAATAGAGGCAAAATGCATTGTATGCAACCAATATATTTGATGAATGAGTATTAAAACTTATGTGCTCTCTATTGGTATTGAAATGAAATCACTTATCAGATTTAGATTTATTTATTTCTTGGTGCCGATCAAAGGGACAAAGCTATGTGCCAAGGAGCTTAACCAATTTACTATCATCATACTCTCCTTGGGTATTGCAATAAAATCACTTTCTGCCCATTTCCTGTTTTTGTGCCAATTAGAGGGGCAAAGCTGCGTGCTATAGTATTATAACATATTATATTATACAGGGAAAGTTGTTTGAATATAAACAACTATAACATATGTATAATAATAATAGAGGCAAACTGCTTCATATAATTTGCATTGTACGAAAATCAGTGTTATAGAAAATAAGAGTATGCCCTCGGCCCAACAAATTAAATTATTATCTTCAAGCACTAAATTGAATTTAAGAGATGTTTTGAATAACCAACTTCAGTAAGACTTAAACAGAAACTTATATCAACTCAATTATATGAAGAGAAACTAAAGTTAATGTTATATTCGATTTCTTGCAATTCAGTTGATCACCCTTGTTTAATATGGAATGTTTTCCTTCATTTTTTGTATAGATACTGCGGTCAGCGAAATTGAAGACTGCTTTAAACGCTTTTTGAAGCGCGATGACATTGATATCATCCTGATAAATCAAACATACGCCGAACTTATTCGTCACGTCATCGATGCGCACACTTCTCCAGTACCAGCTGTTCTTGAAATCCCATCAAAAGATCATCCCTACGATGCCAGCAAGGACTCCATCCTACGACGTGCACGCGTAAGTTTCGTTTAATTTCTGCATATTTCCTGTTTAATCATTTGATTTCATTACTAATTGCAGGGCATGTTCAATCCCGAAGATTTGGTACGCTAAAGGAGTCACGTATTACAATTTATTTCTTTAATGTTGTTCAATGTTTTACAATACCTATAACAAAAAAAAATATATATATATTCATGTATGTTTTGTTAGTTGTACTCATTCCAATTTGAATAAAAGCTTATCCAAGCAAGTTAAAAATGTATTAAATATATTACATTACTGAACTAATTTGATGTAGCACAATATTATATTCCATTAAACCAAATTTGGTTTAATAATATGAATCTATTGGAAGACAGCGCCACCCAATAACAAAAAATTGTATTATTTATTAGAATAACTAGCCAATTGGCTGAGCCACTTTAACTCTGACTTCGTCACTGAAATCAACATAATTATATGGTAAATTATATTTTAGTGAAAAGCATGCCTTTTCCAAAAATTAATTTGTTGTCTTCCTAATAGTAATATAATAAATTTTTCAAAACAAAGTATATTATTTTTGTATTGTATTTTTAATGTAAGGTAATGTGAATGTGTTGCAATCAATTTTCACGTTGAACAACTTTTGTTTAAGCAATTCAGCTTAATGATTCAGTTTTTTTTAACTTAAGATCAAAAGGAAAATAAATAAATTTGCTTTTGCATATTAATTTTTTTGATATTCCTATAAAATGTCGAGACAAGACAAGCTATAGATAGAGTACAATATCGTCGCATAACCGCGAAATGATCGTATGTAACTTTACAGAAGCCTTTTGTAATTTTGTTATTACATGCTAGCATACAAACGCTTAAATTGAAATTGATTTTTTTCCGAAACATGAGGGAACTGAGTTCTTATTTTTTGCAAGTATGTAGGACAGACGTTTTCTAACCGTTCTGCATTAAAACCTCAATCAACATACGATATTTCCAATATAGACCTTATTCTCAAAAAGCGACAAATTTGTGATCAGGCTTGCTTTGCTGGCGCTCCCACAAAATTGTTGCTAAATTCACAGTTTAATTTGCTGCCCTTTCCCAGCTGTAGCAGTTCCACTTGTATAATGCAAACATATGGTGCGCAGATTTTTTCGTTTGCAACATTACGGAGTTTTAGAGTGACAACGGAATATCAACTTTGGTGTTGATGTACTATATACATGCAGGCATACTTACATTTGTACTCACAAAATTTTAGTTTTAATGCAATTGTTTCATCTAAGTATAAACACAGTCATCTTTAAAATTGCTCGAATAACTCAACTCGACAGTTGTTTGTATGCCATATTTAAAGAACACACTTTCGAGAGTTAGGCTCTTGGAGTACAGTCAACCATAAATGCAGCATTAGATCGAAACAGTACTTTGGGTGCGCAACGGTAATTTCTAGGAACGTCCCGCCGAGTGAAGTACCACAACTTGACTTGTATATAATTTGTGGATTTTATATAATCCTTTAAAAATGTAGGTTAAATTCTATTCTCAAAAAACTAATCAATGTTCATAAGTCTGGTATTCAAACTGAGAGTGTATAAAATGAAGCACAATCTGATAATCTTCAAGAATTATGGAGACAAATATCCTTGCATACATACATTATAAGTGTTAATGTCGAGAAAAATTAGCTAGGATAGTGGGTAAAAAAGCTTGGTGTGTACATGTGTAAAAATACTCCAATTTTTGTATTAATGTGAGCCTTGGAACTTTTCGTGCTGGGATAGGGAAATCTGTTTTTTCTTTCTATTTTATTCAAGGCGAAATCAGTAGTAAAGTTACGAAAATTTATGTGAAATGTCGTTGCAAAATTATTTTTTATTGGTTGACGAACATAATGAACAGGCTTTCATTCTTGTTGATTAGTCAATTTTAGATAATATTTCCAAGAATTTGTTGTGTCCTGTTGTCTGCTGTTGAGTTCGTGCACGATTCGTGGTAGCCACTTAAGATTTTATCTCCATTTATTTTTAACATTTTATTTTTCAATATAGTTGTGTTTATACTACAGTTGTGAACGATTACTTTTTAATGCCCCTCTTCAAGGTGCTTTTGGAAAAATAAAAGTTAGGTTGATGAAAACTAAAGTATTTCGGTTTACAAAATATCTATGTGTGTGTGACTCCGACGTTATCTGCGATTATGAATTTCTGAATATTCTATACCGTTCTTAATTTATTTCAGTTCAAAGGAGACCGCCATGCCGGTGCTTATTATTGTTAGCTAGCGGCCCGAGCGATGGTAGCTCCATTAACGTTACTGAGCCTCAAGAGGTCAGTGTCCGTACTTTAAGAGCTTGAACGATTTTGTAAGAAATGGAGATTTATTGGATTATATTTATAATTATTGGTATAAATATATGTTAATTATAATGTTGCTTGATGTTAATTTTTAAGCATGTGCATGTATGAATTTGTAAACAGAAATATTTAGATTGTATATGGAAATTAGTACATTTTTAATCACTGTCTGTTCGTATTTCAAAAACTATAATTTGAATAATCTGCCTTTCATTATAACATTTCTATTGTTCTATTTTGTGTGAAATCGGTGTTATGTTTCCGAACTGAGTCGATGCGATTTTTCTTTATTGAATTTGATCTTAATTAATCTTTTTATATTTAGCACATAACGATTTTTCTCTTTCAAAGTGCTCGTATCCGTCCTTGTAACTTTTACCGTGCTGCTTCGACATAAGTTTGTATAATTTACAATATAAATCCATGTCTATTGCTGGCTGTTGGGATTCACCTGCCCGTTAACAATTGGCAAAAAATATGGATGCGCCATAGCCTCGCGAGCTGTAAGACGATCCACGTGATCATAACGCAATAGCTTATCGAGAAAGTCCAATGCTTCTGGTGAAACCAGATGTTGATTATCAGAATGAACAAAACGTTCCCAACGCTTGCGGGAATGACGTTGTAAAATATCGTGAAATCGCGGATCTAAATCGATGTTGTACTTGTCAAGATACGCGTACAGTTCTTCGGTGCCCAGCACCTTGGCAATTCTAACAAGTTGATCATAGTTATCATGACCATGGAAGAATGGTTCCTTGCGAAAAATCATTGACGCCAACATACATCCCAACGACCACATGTCCAGTGAATAATCGTACATTTGATAATCGACAAGAAGTTCGGGTCCTTTGAAGTAGCGCGAAGCCACTCTGACATTATACTCCTGACCCGGATGATAGAATTCAGCAAGTCCCCAATCAATGAGACGTAACTTTCTATTTTCATGATCTATCATTACATTATGTGGCTTCACATCGCGATGCATTATTCCCATGCTATGGCAATAATCGAGTGCTTTAAGTAACTCAAACAGATAATAGCGAATCTCATAGTCTGTTAATGTTTGATACAGCTGTTTGAAGTCTGTATTGTTCACATGCTCGAAAATCAGTGCTGGGGTGCGGGACACTGGATCTTTGACAACGGCCAAGAGCGTTATTATGTTGGTGCCCCCACGCAAGTTTTCCAAGATCTTGATTTCGCGCTTAATCTTCTTTTTTTTAACTGGCTTCAATATTTTCACAACACATTTCTCAGTTGTCGTTATGTTGATAGCCTCGAACACCTCGGAGTACTTTCCACGCCCCAACTTGCGGACCAATTGATAATCATCCTGGTTTCCCCAGTCGACAACGTAGTTCTCATAATCCCAGTATTCATCAGGCTTGTGAGCGTTGACGTCCGTGTAGACGCGAGCGGCGCTTGGTAATGTCATCTCCGCCGCTTTATTGTTCCTTTGACGATCCTCTTCCGAAAACGCTTCAGCTGTGAGTTCTTCAGAAGAGTTGGTTGTGTTTGGATGGGTCCACGCAGCAAGGTTGATGTTATAAAACTGACTGTAAAATGAATGCAACTCTAGTTAATACAAATGTCTAGTGAGATTTATACTATGCTCTCATAGAAACTATTGGGAAACTTATAAATCTGCCCAAACATACCTGAGCTGAAGAGGTTGCTTTAGCTGATATTGAGGCGGCCCCCTATGGGACCTGCTAGATGTTGCAATTGAAAGCCTGTGTGTTAGGGGTATTTCTTTGCAGTGTGTAACAAAAATTTGTTGAGGCAGTCGACGTAATAAGCAAGAGAGAGCCAATTGACGGTGGACGGCGTTCACTTTACTGTGAATGTTGCACTAATTTATATAATATAGAAAGAGAATAAGTGTACGAAATGTGTATATGAGTGGATATTTTCAAAACAAATCAATTAACATGGTTACATACATAACAGAATACATACATACATAAGCGTGATTCAATTTATAGATCGGTTTACGCACAAACGCACATTTTACATACAATTCCAATTATTTGCCAAAAATTTTAAGTGTATGTAGGTACGCGTGTATGCGTGTGTATATCTACATATGTATGCGAATGTATATGTGTTTGTCTGTCGGAGACCACTATCCGGCACAATTAGCAATCCTTCTACTTTAAATAACTACTGTAAATGAAAAAGTATAAATAAATTTCATATTTACGCACTTCTATCGTATGTTGAAATAAAAAAGGAGAGCCAATTTCGCGGTGTTCACAGAATGTATTGACAAAAAAAGAAGCACGGAACAATTGACATTGAGAACGGAAAGGCCACAATCAAACAGCAGAATACATTCGTATTGGTACAACAGTAAAGCCAAAGATGATTAGTATTTGTGACTTTAAAATATAATACTCACATATTTTATGTCAGACAGCGTGGATGACGTGAAAAATTCATTATTTTAGTCGGTGAACCGATAACACTGTTTGTTCATTGAACTAGTTCGGCACTGATGTCCGTGATAGAAGCATCACATTCATTTTTTTATGTTTGCACGTAAAGTCGATAATATTATCATAAAATTAAAAATTAGAGTGAAAAAATGCTTTGGCTTTATATGTATACATTCTTTTTCATTTAATTACACATACAAGGCACAAATTATTAGAAAGATCAATTAATTATAAAAATAAAATATTTATTTAGGAGTTAATTTTATTATAGGAAACTTTAAATGAGTCGTTTATAATATCAGTTCGATTCGATAACTTCATAATTAATCAAAAAATACCACTCTGTTCATAAAACAAAGAAGTAGGGAAGCAAGCAATTGCTAAGGTGACAATGAGTGCATTTTTTTTATATTGATATACATTTATTTTTTTAGGGTTTTTAAAGTACGTGTTCAAAATTTCCGTGAGGACTATTCAGGACTTATTAGATACAACTTTTGGACAATATTTGCTAAATGCAATCTTATACTTAGCATTTCTCAAATGAATTAGTGTTATTGGTAGAAGTGATATGCAATATCAAGCGATAAGATGTTAATTACTAACGGTATCGTATTATTTTTTAGTTTTATTGGTACGGGGACTATATTTTTTAATTGAAAATTTGTTTAGGTTGGCAATTGATATTCCCTGAATCCATTGATACGAAATCCGGAGGTGTGAACGTAGAGAACATTAGGATAATTCATCTTATTTCTATTTATCGACCATAATCGATAATTTGATTTCGTTTATAGCCAAATTTGAATACCATTAGATCTCGATTTTAATTAGGTCCACCTGAGAAATAAAATTAATGAAAATTTTAGAATGAATGCAATAATGCATGTATATATGTATATATACGTGCATATGTTTTTGTATGTGTATATAAATAGGTGAAGCATAGAATCATTGGAAAATCAGCTCTTTACAGGGTTCAGGAGATCTTCTAGTTGTGCAGGCTCAACTAGAGCTTTCTTACTTTTTATAATTGTATTTCTGATACATCGAAATGATGAATATATTTAAATCCAGCAACAAATTTATTAAAATCCCCAAAATAAAAGAAGCAATTAATTTAAAAAAAATATATATAGATTGGTGTTTTATATAGCAGTAAGTTGAAGTGTCGGGGCAAATAATCAGTGCAATCTTTTTTATTCTTACTCAAAAGAAATAAATACATTAAATTTGCTCTCAGTAGCTTATCCAAGGATCAGGCTGGGATATGTGTGTAACTCATATACTCTTTGAGCTTCGTGAACAAGTATGATTAATTATTGAGAAGATTAAATGGAGGTCAACTAGAACATAACCTTTGAGAGTAAAAAATTATATTTATATAAATACTTAAGCGTGGTAACAGTAATCAAATCCAATATGTATGCATACCAATATTAATTATTTACGTAAAATACATATTTTTAAAATTATATGCTTGGAATTGCATCTATTCGTATTGCACCTGCGCATAAAGAATATGTAATATGAATTGTACTCTAGTAAGTCAACAATTTATACCTTAAAACAAACAAGCAATCTTGAATAAATGTTACATAATTAGGTTAGTATTTAGCACCATTATGCTCTAGCGTTTCTGTGTATCTAATTTTATAAGTGAATTTATTTAAAACATTTTTGAAAAAATCAGAAACCTAAAAATTAAATAGTTATGGGCAATTTGTAAAATAATAAATCATATATATTTTTTTTATTAAAATTATATATGCAAAAAAATTAAATTAAATATATATTTTACTAAAAATAAAATAGTTGTTTTTGTTGGCTCTCTATGGATTGTAAACAGCTGTTTTGAGGGTGGATTTCCTTGCGCTCAATGGACCAAGAGAGAGAGAATCAAGATTTTTTATTAACTTCATCTGTCAGACAGTTCTCTGAGATTATTCATTCAGCTTGGTTATCTATCTACTTATTACGGGTCAATTGTGTTTACAATAATATTTAATGTTTTTTTTTACACTTATTATATAAAAATTTTGAAAAAATATTAATGGATTTTAAAGAAAGCCAAAGGATTTAAATACACACGCATTTCTTTTATGAAAATACTCCAAGATACATCTACGAAAAGTGTGAGTGGAATTTTACACATATGTACATTTATATACATACATATATATTGATATATAAAATATAAAACAGATTTAAAATAATAGATATTATATATATGTTGTAATAAATATATAAGTAAGTAAGTAAAAATGTAATTGAATATAATTTAGGACATAAATAAGAATGCAAAAATAATATGTACTTATTGATTAAATTTCCACCTGACATACATATATGATAAATGTGATTCAAAGTGCTTTATACACGCCCTATTGAAACGTCTAAACCGAATTCACTAATCAGAATGCATATATGTATGTACATGCACTCACGTACATGCATGTGCTCGTATTATTATTAAGATTATGTTCCGGTACTTTTGATATATCCTGTATATATGAACTATAAAAAAATTAGTGAAAGTTTGGATAATAGATAGGTACTAAATATGGGCATAGCCTGTTCGTTTACAAAAAACCAAGCTATTATATTAAAATACAAATACATACACAAACAAAATAGCATGTGGCTTCATTCACTTGCATATAAAAGCCCTTTGGGGGTAAATGAAGAAGCTACATTATATAAAAGTTAAGCATTTGAAATCTAAACAAATTTATTTCGATTCCTTTGAGGTAGTGTTATCGATCATATGACATACATATGTATGTATATTGGAGCTTTGCATATGTATGTAATTCCAAATATCAAGTTTTCATAGATTCCGAGATCGACACCTTCAAGGACACCTTACTTCTGATTAAGAATATGTGTATATTAAGAAGAATATTTAATGTGTACTTATATAGTTAGAAATAAATTATACATAAATTTTTAATTCTTTCAATGCATATAAGGAAGTAATTTTTAAAATTATATATTCTTGCATTATTTTGATAATGAATATTTTTTATTTTGATATTGTAATGCTTGTATAATCTAGTTTGATTTTATATATAGATAGATTGTTATATTTAAAGTAGAAAATTTTCTAATCTAAATGTTTCACGTATTTTTCCTTATTAGGCTATATAAAAATAAATAAAAATGTTACCAAATAAAGCAATAGCAAATATTATATTTAATTAAATGTAATTATAAATATTAAAAATATAAATTTGAAGTATACATTGTGGCGAATCGAAATAATAGCAATGAAGTTAACATCTCAAGAAAGCATCAAGGCTTGGATACTATCAGCTTTGATGGTACACGGCGCTGTTGCAGGCAACCCGGATGCTAAGCGCCTTTACGATGATCTCTTGAGTAACTACAACAAACTGGTACGCCCAGTTGTTAATACTACAGATGTCCTCAAAGTTTGTATAAAACTTAAGCTTTCGCAGCTGATAGATGTTGTAAGTATTGTATTTATACATCCCACACTTTATCAATATGAATTTTTGAATTTTGCAAGAGAAGTAGATCGGTAATAAGCTGATCCCATCATAGTATCGTACCCCACGAGAATTCGATCGTGTTTATGCGAAATTACTAATAATAATTATTCGATGGACCTATTATTATTATTATTATTTTATATTATCTGTGTGCTACAATATTCATTCATTAATTTCTTTATTAAACAAATTTTCTCCTTTTTTAGAATCTTAAAAATCAGATCATGACTACGAATCTTTGGGTGGAACAGGTAAGAATATAAAACTATGGTTATGCAGGAATATATGTATATTTGGGAGCGTAATTGAATGTGAGCTTAGTTGAGAGATTTTATAAAAGTGACCGCTGATATCGTTTCATTTCATTCGTCTTATGATAGTCATGTCGCTTAGATCGCTTAGAGTACAATAGAATGTAGGACTTAAATGAGGTGTAAGGGGCTCTCCAGTGAAAGTAAAATATTCATTATGTGTATAAAGTATATTCATATCGTATTTATATACAATGCGTGTTTTTCTTACATATAGCTAAACATATATTATATTTATTTCAGTCATGGTACGACTACAAATTAAGGTGGGAGCCCAAAGAATATGGGGGAGTGCATATGCTACACGTTCCATCCGATCACATTTGGAGACCAGACATTGTACTTTATAATAAGTAAGTAACAAGATAGCAACCTGAAAACGGCTTAATAATTCAGTGGCTGTTATTTATATATATATATATTCATTGAATATAAATAATATATATATTTTTATGTCTAGGGATAGTAAAAGAACACATATATTAGCTTTAGTATGTCCATACGCTGTAAAAAAGTTTCAATTACTATCGACATAAGTCGCAGCATCACGCACTACTATTTAATTTAATGTGTTAAAAGAGACATAAGTCAATAATTCTTTCGTGTATAGATGCTCAAATACTCTTACAGACGTAAGATAAACTTATTATGATAGTCATTCGAAGTTTTATCTCAGCATTGACGATGCTGTTAGATATTGAAAATAGCAAACTGCACTGCGTCTCATCGTAACAGAACTTTTGTGTGCCTTACATTTATTAAATTGCAAATCATTCATAAATATAATAGGAAAAAAATGATCAATTAATAGATGTTACAATCCTTCAATTATTTGAGCAACTTGTGTTAAGAGAAGAACAGATACTTTGGCTTAGTTTTACACTTTAGGTGCTAAGTATAGTTATTTATTAATAATAAGTTTTAATTAAAATATATTTCATTGTACGAATACCGAGATTAGTTTTATACCCTGAGTCTCCTACATTTTCAGATAGAGATTTCATGAACAGAAATAATCTTCACACATATTATGAATTTATACAATTTTTTCCTAAGTCATCTGTTATATGCTTTTATAATATAGACGGTATTATATTCCTTAATCTATAGATTGTTAGGCTATTGATCAGGGTGATAATTCTGTTAGCATTTTTATTAAAAAAGGAAGTCAATGTTAGCTAGATCTTTGTCAATAATAGTTTTTGCTCTTTTTATACAGCCTATGTTCTGTAAAATATGAACTCAATAAAGCTCTTGCCTAGTACTTAAACTATCTATTGTTTTGAGCGTAATCGATTGGAGGAAGTATTATTTAATTCTACAGCTTTTACTAATTCTTCAACTGCCCAAAGGTGGAAAATGTTGCTTACTGGCGCAAGATAGGTAGGAGAGATTTTGAACAATGAGCTATGATATGGTGGTTTTGGTTTATGAAAGAAACTCAAATATACATATATAAGTCTGAAGAGAATTTGTAAAAAATTACTTGGCAGCTTGTAAAAAAACCTCGAGCTCCTTTAGTTTCAGTATATGAATTGTCACTTGTTTATTAAGGAAGACAACAATACCCATTCAGGTAGTGTTTTGTCGATTTGGTTTTTAACGCTGATTATAAATTCATGTACAAACCTTAATGGAACTGCATATACTGATCAAAGTATCTTATCAGACAATTTCAAGTGGAAATACAATTTAGTTTACCAAGGGAAACTATAGAGTAATCTAAGACATAATATATAACAATACTTTACACTTTTTAAGCATATCAAATACCAAATCAAATGACTAATAATTAAGTATAATATGGAATACAGACTAACAATCACACTAAAATTGAAACGCACTCGTGAATATTAAAGTTGATCGCCCAGCTCAATTATGAAACAATTTCATATGAATAAATATTTAAAAAACTGTATTTTATTATTATTTACGAATGAATATTGAACAAACAAAACAAATAATGATATTGTGTAGTGCCGATGGTAACTTCGAAGTGACTCTTGCAACAAAAGCTACAATTTACTCTGAAGGATTAGTTGAATGGAAACCACCAGCAATATACAAGTCATCCTGTGAGATAGACGTAGAGTATTTCCCATTCGATGAACAGACTTGTGTTCTAAAGTTTGGCAGTTGGACTTATGATGGGTTCAAGGTAGGTTTGTCTAAACGCACGCACGATCCATAAAACAGCTCTTCCTTTTAATTTTCCAATCACGAAAATTCACGTTTACCAAATAATTATGATTTGAGTTTCACATATAAGTCGTTGCCAACCAAATTAGCATTTATCGCATCTGAATAAATAAGCACAAGAAACCCTTAAATAACACGGTATACCTTTCTCTGTTTTGATTTGATCTGTTTTCCGATTACGTAAAAATTCTTTGGCAGTGATTGAATAAAGCCATTTCCGATTTTTATGGTATATGAGTTCTTATTTTTAGATATAATCATATTTATATTATTGTAACCTCAATAGTAACTTAAAACTTGGATTATAGACAAACTGAATTTGTTTAATTCATGTTTTTTCATTTGTTTTACTTCTCAAGATCAATTAGCTGTGTTATTCAAGGGTGTATACTAATTAACATCTACACTTATATACAATACCTAAACTGATTAGCAACTAAACATAAATAATCATATTTTGTGCGTACAAAACTCAGTATTGTACAAATTTTTAATACTAAATGTTAAGACTGTATTTTTAATTTCAATTTTCTCATTTTGTGTCCAAAGAATTCTCTTTTAATTGCTGCTTTTTTAATTAAATGTATGAAATCAGTGTAGCAGTCTTCAGGCCGCTGAAGATCGGATACTCTTGCAGCATTTTTATTGATGTATTCTTAATGAACGATCTGACTCAGAGTCCTTCAGCTACCAGACTGTAATATTTATTGTCTGTCTGTGAACGCGACCCCTCTCATTTATGTTTAGTTTACCTTGCTTTTAATCTCATCACTATCGATGACTTGTAGGCTAGAGAAAGAAGATAGGAATCAGATAATAAATTCATAAGGCAAAAAGAGGAGAATCAAATCAGTTTTGCTCATTTTAGTAACTACTTAAATATATCCCATATTAATCACATTGTAGCTTAGCATAAAATTTACTGCAAGAGTAAAGCCACATTCACATCGATCATTTGGTTATTTAACAAATATATTTTATAGTTGCAATGCATAATTTTGTATATAATTTTAACGTCTGTATTTTATTACGCATTTATGCTCATATAATTAAATTTGTAATTTTTTACCGTAGACTTGATATATTTTTCATTTTTATGCATATTTGAAGTTTGTATCAGTTCTGTTACGTTTCAATAATATAAAAACCATAAATAAATGAACAAACCCTAACTCTCTAACTCTCTAAACATTACGTTCTTCTAAGGTGCAAATAAGTGCAACACTTACATTATTTGTCCTTGATTTGTATTACACTCTTTTTTGGATTTCTGCAATCATTTACAGATCCGGGAAAGCTCATATTGAGATTGTTATTGTCTAAGACTGATATATGAAAATTGTTATTTATGTAAATAAGTATTTATTGAAAATCTCTTACATCCCACTGTTCTGAATGATCTAGCCCTTCCGAATATATGTATGTTAATCTAAATATAAGTACTTACCTGAGCAATATTTGTACATAGTCTAATTCAACTGAATTTGAGGGGAACAAATAGTGCTTATACTAAAATTTTTTAGTTATATATGTATTGAAGATTGGATTTATTGATCTAAATGAAGCTGTTTAATTAGTAATAGTATTTAAAAAAAATAATTCACACTGTCCAAGTAAACTTATCTAATCTTGAATTGGACTCGTAAAGAAAACTGAATGTGTGTGATGTACAGCAATATGTAATAAATACTTTGTTCACAAGTTTTATAGCTTACTGCATTTGAGTATATACTTATATTTCGATTTTTTATAGGTGGTCATTTCTGTGACAATAGGATTCTTTTTTCGGGCACAATGAGTACAAGTTGACTCTCTTTCCCCTAAAGTTTCCGTTTAACTTTCCTATAAGATGTAAACTACAAGTTGACTATACCAAAGATAAAAGCACAGGTCAATAGCATATAGTAAGCTAGAATCAGACTACAATTCAAGAGATCTTTAGCAATCTGTACTTTAATAGATTTTATTCGAATCTCTATTGGGGTTTTAAATACTATATAACACTAACCCTTACTCATTGTAGTTTCAGATATTACATATATCATTACAATCAATCATTTGTCAGCTTCAAATTTAGTTGGCCTGTGTAGTGCTAGTCTATTTTATCAATCATCGATGGCATTGTGTATTTGCTCTGTGAACAGAGTATTGCACAGTCGGTATCCGACTGTCTCGTGGTTACCTGCTAAGTATACTATTATATGTATGTGCTATATGTACTCTAATTACACAAAAAATCGTACAGACATACTATCTACCCCCCTATTAACAGCCAGTCTAACTTGCAAAACGATTCATTGGTAACAGGAGCTGTGTTAAAAATATATATCTTTCAGTGCTGATGGTCATTATGAAGTGACACTTATGACAAAAGCAATAGTCTATAGTAATGGATTGGTGATTTGGCAACCACCTGCCGTCTATAAATCGTCTTGTTCAATCGATGTTGAATATTTTCCATATGACGTGCAGACGTGCATCTTAAAATTAGGAAGTTGGACCTATGATGGTTTTAAGGTGCTAATCAAATCTTATTAAATCAGAATCATTTGATACATTTTCTGTTATGTTACATCACTTATATTGTACGTCAATATGTAATCACAACTAAGCTTAAAGGCATATACTTAAATATGTAATAGTTATTGAATTGGAATGAAAGTAAAGTACGTATGGTTTTCCGTTCTTATATAAATTGGACAATGCATTTCAAAAATCAAACGCATATAACTTTGAAGTTTTACATTTCGGACGTAGCAAATTGATGTTTTAGTATATGCGCCAAAAGTAAGCATCAATTAATGATTGTGCGGAAAGTATTTTAATAACTAGTTAAAATTGAATATTCAATGATATTGAGCATGCTCTGTGTGTTCTAGTAAACTTGCCTATATATATATATATACAAATATACATAACTCTATTTGCTGAAGCATGTGCTTGTAAAGCCTAAGTGTATTGAGAAATGTCTACTGTACTGCTATAGTAATAATCTATTTATACGAAATTTGAAAACAATCAGTTTTTTTCTGTTCTCGGAGACTTGTTGACTGAATCCTAACTACCCATCCTAGTTGTTTGGTTCTTTGTTTTGTTTAACTTTCTCTTCAATTGAAAATAAGAGTTGGATTCCCTTAAAAATTAAAAAATCTGGCTGTCTGCTGATATTAAGTTTTTCAGGGTATGATTCCGTAATCGTTATGAACCTTGATTACCTGAATGATATATGTATGTAAGGCATGCGATTGGGAGCTCATTTTGGAATTGCCTGTTCATAAACAAATTTTATTCTGCATGATATTGTAAAATAAGTAATTGTAAATACCAAACTGTAATTATGCTTGTTATTCTTAATGAACTAAGAAACTTCCATATCGTTGTGCTTGCAAAGGCATGTTGTTCTCGCTTAATGAAAGCTTTGCTTATACTTTTACGTGTTTTATATACAATATTTATTTTTGTAATTTGCATATTTATCTATCCCACTAGAAGGCGGACTGAACTATTTCTCTGAATAATAAACTATACCATCTCACAAACTTGCTACTTAATAGGGTCTATCCTATTAATTAATATCTATTGTAGTGGAGACTTGGATAGCGGATAAAAGTCGCTGTGACTAAGACATTTATAGGTCTTCAATTAGCAATATTCACCATGAACAAAAAGCTATTAATTTGTAATGTCTCTCAGCTCTAGCTTTTTAATGAGTGATTAGATTATTCCAATGGCAATATGTAAAAAAGGTTTCCTCATCGCTATTACTCGTTACATTTGTATTTGGAAAATTAATTTAGAAACATTCAAAACTGTTTGACTGATAGTTAATTATATTGTCAAATGACATTGTTAGTTGATAGTTTCGGGGGTGGATTTTTTTTATCTTTATTTGAAGAAAACGTGAAATAATATAGAATATGTATGCGAGAAATACCATATAGTTAATGTTATTTGAAATATAATTCGTTTGCTTGAGCCTGTGCATGCTGGGACTGATATTGACGGTATGAATTAGTTCTTGCCTGACATATTAAATTTTAAGTTCTTTATTATTTTGGGTAATTTATAAATTACTCAGTTTAATGAGAATACAATAGATATCGAATGTGCTTGCTGATATGTGTAGACTAATAAATATATGAATGTAATATCGTTAAATGGAATGTATTAATAGAAACAATCATTTACTATATACATAGCTAAATGCGATGAGTTTATAATTTAACGTGTCAAATGAACATAAGGAATTGTTAATTGTATCTTAAGTGATGCTAAAAATACGTGCAACATTACAAGGAGTAACTACTTTTTATGTGCCATGCTGAAACGCTTGTGACTTGAATGAATTGCATTTAAATAAGTCTCCGATTATTTTAATTTGATTTACGTTGCTGCACCAAATTGTTTGCATTACATCTCTTTAAATAATAATATTTCATTGAATATTCAAGAGAATCATTGAGTATTCAAGCAAATGCCGTAATGCTTTATTTATTATTTATTTTTATTCTTTCTCATCAGAAAATTAAAGTCTTTTGGTTTCTCGACTACAATGTTTTGATATAACATTTTTGAAAAGTTTGATTTAGGTTGAATAAAAACTTTAGAATCTAATTGTTAGATGAACCCATTTATAAATATTACAATAATAAAAGAAAATCGATAAGAACAAACAATTTCTAACATTAGCCAAAACTCTAAAGGTTTCTTCATATTCGTACAACTATTTGCAATTATCGAAAATGTCTAATTTTTGCAAAAACTGATTTTTATTGGAGATCGTAAATAACGTTAATATTCAGGCATTTTTTCGTCCATTCAAATCGGTTCCAAGCGCTGAGATTCGAATGATAGTCGCTCAATGTCAAAACGCAACAATAAAGCTTAGAAAATATCTCTTTATTTATACATATTTGTCACCCAATAATATATGGTGATTTCAATTCACTGTTAAATTTTAGACATGTTTCGGTCACTTTTGGAATTATCTAAACATCTATCAAATGAAAAAAATTCAAATTTTTCAACCCCATTTCTTGTTTTATATCTGAGGAGTTCTACATTTAGCTTTAAGTGCCATTGCATAGTCGCAGCTCAGATTTAGTTATCGGTGTCTTGATCTCTTCCAGTGCAGTTCACTCAGCTCAGCTGTTGTTATCGATTTCTTAATCTCTTCATCCGTATGCTTAATTTCATTAGTTCGCTTCACTCATTGCAGCTACCCCTGGCTACCGTCTCATTAAGATTACTTTTGTGAAATGCTATAAGTATTTGTCTATAAAAGTAATCTTTTTATTTCATTCCAAAAAATAAAAATAATAATAATAATAACTTCATTGTAATAATAATAATAATAACTGATAGTCAAGTTATTGAAGAAATCTAAAATATTATGATGGCTACAGAAAAGTCTTAGTCAACAATATTATGGTTTGTTCCATTTGCTTTAAATTGTTTTCTTTTTAGTTTCTTTGTTTGATAAAATTACTGATGGAATAATTTTGCAAGTGTTATTTTATAATTTATAATATTAAGTGTTAAATGAAAATAGAACTGATAAGGTGTGCGGCAAATACACTTAAATGTATTTTTACTTTCCATTTATTATTGTATTTAATGTAATGAACAATTCATTTTATTTTAATTATTATTATTATTATTATTATTTTTTTTTTTTTTTTTTAATTGTTGAGATTGAAATTGGTACTTTTGAGATCTCAAGTTGATGAGGCTGCCATCATATGGAAAATGTTTGAAATCTTTTCAATTGGCGAAAATTCTTGTACCTAAATCAGATAATGTGTATGGAAAATGGACATCTGACGAGACTTGTATCATCAAGAACAGAAAATATGGAAGTAATAAACAGAGGATTAGAGAGAAATATAAAAATCTTTATTTCTTGAAAATATTTTTGCTTCGATAAATCATAATATTTAGTTAGGGATCTTGCATTTGGAGCATAGATGAGCTCTGCTCTTCATCTTGAAATATTTCTTTTGGAAATATTTCTTATGGGCAAATAATATTTTTCTTTTTAGAAAGATATTCTGAACTGATTGGATAAAATATTCCTAATGAACATTATTTTGAATCTTGAGTCAATTCGACCTAATTGTATTGTCTCTAATCTTGTTTAACTGAACAAAAGTAATAAAATCTTTGTCGAACTGATTAGAACCGAATTTCCTTAATATTCGCGGAAACCCCATTTTTACAGTAAGGAAGATATAATTATGTTTTGCTTACAATTCTCTCAAATACAAGATAGTTGATTGCAAGTTTATTGCGTGGATTGATTATTCATATTTATTTAAATCACTTTTTTAATATACAACATAATTTCTAGCCATTGCTTTCTGTCTATTTATTTTCAATGACTATGTATCACCTTTATTTTAAAATTACGTGTAATTTCTTTAAGAAATACATACTTTGCTCTAATATAAGTGCTCCATGCGGACACAGATGTTTAAGCCTTGCTGTGCAAGCTCATGTTTCGAAAACTTCGATCGCGCTTACCTCATGAGCGAATTACTAGACATAGACTCCAGGTAATCTATTATACTTGTACTTTTTACAATAATTTTACTCTGTTCACTTCATGTAAATCATACATTTAATCCGGTCTTGAAGCAAACAATGAAAATAAAAAACAATATATTTATGATGAAATCTATTGCTGACTGTGAACTGGGTATTATTTGGTCGGTTGCATCCGACTTTATTATTGTCACCGATTTCTTACGGATTTTCACATCTTAAGCCGATTTTAGAGGAGGTGGAATTGCCGCTTTAACATTTAAATAATATTTTTTTCAGGTGCACTTAGGATTTGCGATGAGTTTCCATGCATTGCAGACATTGAAATGTCTGTGATATGTCTGAAGAATCTTTTTAAGTAAAACTAGTACTTATTTAAGTCAATAATTTAATTTGTTAAACAGCAAAAAATATTTAAAATTAAGATATACCTAGAAATTTTAAGATTATTCAAAGATGTAAACATGAAAAATAAAAAATGTTGAAAAGAGCGGAACTACACATTGCAGGACTTTAAAATCTTATACCATATCATATGAATATATATCATATGAATGCATGCCCTTCAAAATCGCATGCTGAGACTGTTTCCATTTTTTGAGTTTTTCGAATCATTTGTAAAAAATCTTACGTGTGACAGATATAACGAATATACGATTCATGAGAGTTTTGTAAGTCCTAATCAGAAAAATATTTATCATTTATACAGTGTAAAATAAATAACATAAATAGGAATAACAAAGTGCATGTGTGTGTATATTGAGATGTGTAATATTGATTCAAGTTGCATCCCCGACTTCCTTGTGTTCGTCTTACTGAATTAGAAGGATACTGAAGAGTTTTCTGTTAAGTAAAGCCGTTAAGTTTGATTTAGTCATTTTAGTTAAAATGAATCGCATGATATTCGTTTAGTAGCTAATTTGAATTATAGTCGAATTTAATACAAGAATATTCCTTATTGGTCGTCAGTTTCTGTTCAATATCCCTATAACTCATATACATACATTTATACATCCAAAAAGAGTGGTACACAAGTCCTCGATATTGTTGAAATCTACTAAAAATTGTTCATATTATACTTATATGTGTGTACAACTAACACAATTCTAATTCCGTGGGTGCTATTCGCTATCGATGGGCTGTGCACCGCTACTTTGCATTTCAAATATGTCACATATAACTGTATATCTGTTTTACACTTTCGTATGCGGCCATTAAAACAACTATTTCACTTTGTTCTCTAGGTGGACCTGAGACACATGGACGAGCAGCAGGGCAGCAACATTGTTGACGTGGGCGTAGATCTATCGGAGTTTTACATGTCTGTCGAATGGGACATTTTAGAAGTTCCGGCAGTTCGGTAAGTTTTCATATGCACCCTTATGAAATACCAGACGTTGTCTTAATGTATTACTGTATTTGCATTATTCAAGAATTCTGAGAATCATGATGATGACTGACATCTGAATTTTAATTTCTCTTGTTTTGCATATTCCTCAAACACACTTCTCATCGTACTTATATGATGATAAATGGTGTCGAATGTGAAGCTATATCTGCTTCTTATCTGTTAACAAATATTATAAAATTAAATTATTTAGAAAAATAATATATGTATTAATATGCATTTTCAAATATAATTCATGAAATTAATCGACAAACAATTTTAATACAGTATAAATTTAACACATTCCAATATATATATTATGTTTCTATTCTTATTAGGAATGAAAAGTTTTATACATGTTGCGATGAGCCGTATTTGGATATAACGTTTAACATTACCATGCGAAGAAAGACTCTTTTTTACACGGTTAATATTATAATACCATGCATGGGTATTTCTTTTCTAACGGTACTGACTTTCTACTTACCTTCTGATAGTGGAGAAAAGGTATATAGCGACCATTTGCTCACTACTCTCAAAAACTTTTACTAAAAAATTATTTATTTATATTAAATGATTTATTTGTATATATTGATGATACAAAAATATTAATAATATATTTTTTAATTATTAACATGAACACTATTATAACATAAGGACCAGCATTATTACATAGTTTTAATGTTATGTATTTAAATAAAATTTCAGGTTACTCTGTCCATCTCGATTCTCATTAGTCTCCACGTGTTCTTTCTTCTGGTCGTGGAAATCATTCCGCCAACATCGTTGGTTGTACCTTTGTTGGGCAAATATCTGATATTTGCCATGATATTGGTTTCTATAAGGTAAAAGGTTAAGTTCATAATAGATGGTGTATAATACTAATGTTTGTATATTTTCTATAGTATTTGTGTGACAGTTGTCGTGCTGAACGTTCATTTTCGGTCTCCGCAAACCCACAGGATGGCACCGTGGGTCAAACGTCTGTTCATTAACTTTTTACCCAAATTTCTCTTCATAAAGAGACCAACATATAACTTTGAAACAAGGTAAGTATTAATTTAGCACTGTTACTTTATTATGCAATTCCGCAAATCTAAGTGCATAATATTCGCTCACGGCCCAAAAAGAGAAGTTCTTTATTCTAGTCACGTATGGAATACTTTATATTAATTTATATCGTTACTTACTTACTTATTAATCAATTAATACCTTTAATTTTTTATTGAATCATAAATGCATTTAATTACCCAAAGATTTTTTTAATGAACCCTTTTTATACCCTGAACCCATTGAAAATGGGAAATCAGGGTATAATGTTTTTGTGTAAAAGTATGTAACAGGCAGAAGGAATCATCGCAGACCCCATAAAGTATATATATTCTTGATCAGCACGACGAGCTGAGTCGATATAGCACTGTCCGTCTGTCCGTCCGTCCGTCCATCCGTCCGTCCGTCCGTCCGTCCGTCCGTCTGTCTGTCCGTATGAACGCCGAGATCTCAGAAGGTTTAAGAGCTAGAGAGCTGATATACTCGTGTATACCATACGCAGTACGAGTTTGCTTTATTTTTTCGATAACTCATCCGATAACTTTTTTATAGAGAATAATCGAAAAATTGATTTTGTTTTTTGAGCCTCATCGGAGTACTATTAGACGTGGAGACTTCAGATTTACTGTGTATATATATAGGATGAATACAAACATTTTGTAATCAACAGATTTTGGATACCACGGCCCCTTCGCCCCCAATTTGCAAAAAACGTATTTCAAGTACTAGAGACTTGCATATAACTACGCCCTGAAAATTTCATTAAGATCGTATGTTTACAAGAGAAGTTATTCACCAAGTAAATTCTCATACTATCTCCCACACTGCAGCGCAGCCCAAGCGCAGTCGCTGCTTACTGCGCAGTTAGCAGAGCGCGGGCGCGTGAGGGTGGATGCATGTGTATGTATGTGTGCGTGCATAAAAGAAGTGAAGAATGATAAGAATATCTGCTTGGAGGGTTCAGGGTATCTCCTAGTCGAGCAGTCTCGACTAGAGTCTTCTTACTTGTTTTATTTTAAATAAGCTTTAAAAATATCAACATATCAACTTAAGCATCAAAATTTCATGCAAAATAATATTTGGTTAAAAATTGCAGCAAATTGCTTTTGAAGGACGCTCACGCATGCTTTTATCCGTATTACTCTTCAACTAATATTGATCGCCTTGTAAATTCGGGTTATAGCCACACAGCCTCCAAGGAAGAATTAACAACGCAGAGGTAATTTAAAGTCTTTATGGCTCAAAATGTATTGGCTTATTATACTCATTCACGAAATTGAAATGAGTTTATTGGTTTTGTGCATGTCCGTCTTATCGGTCCGTTTTTCCACCTACTAGGGGTGTGGCAAATCGGAAAATGAATTTTCCCATATACCACAAATCATGTTAGTTGATAAGCTAAAATTTGGAATGTAGTTCCGCGTAGAATACCCAAGTTCAAAAGCTATGGTGGATATATCTACTGTCTGTCAATTCGGTAGATACAGTTTTACAGCTAGAGTTTTAAAGCTAGAGCGCTGAAATTTTGCTCGTGAAGTGAAGTGAATAAAAGTTATGTGTCTTAGCCGGCTGCGTAAGCATCCAAATTTATCAGTTATGTTACGTTCAGCTCGTTATAAGAACTGCCCACCAGGTTGGCAAATATGGAAAACTGCATTTTGTACAGTACTATAGCTGAACTTGGCTAAAAAAATTGCTGATAAGATGTGAATAATTATTCTGCAGTTGGTAACGCCCGACCGCAAAGTGTGTTGTGGCTTAAGTTGTCTTCATGTATGCCGCAGTATTCAATTGGTTACTCAATTGCCATGAATCTCTCTGTCGCCAGGCTCAACACTTGAAAGTACTCCTATATAAAGGGCGGCAGCTGCAGTATTCAGGAGTCGCCTAGGTCTGGAGGGCGTCAGTCGTGTGGAAGACTGAAGTGAAGTCTGCTATCGTTCAGCTAAGCATTAAAGACTTGGAATAAATACGTAGAGAAAAATACTTTGGGGAAATTATAAGAGATATTTAGAAAAATCCTAACGGGAAAATACATAAAAGAAAGACTTAGAGGAAATGAATTGAGGAAATACTTAAAGCAAATACTTAGAGCAAATGCTTAAAGTAATTAATTACCTATTAATTTTGTATAAATTTCAAATGAAAATTTCTAGTTTAACCAGCACTGGACCTTTTGGAGGAAGTTGCCAAGTCCATGGACCATTGCCTCAACTAACACACTCGAGCTCAGATGATTTAACTGCCGTCCCTGACTTAGATACTGGAAACTCTGGAATTAAAAGTCCAATATTGAACAATCCAGCCTTTTCTCACTCAAAATGCCCACCTCGAGTACATCGCAGTTGTTTCTGTGTGCGTTTCATAGCAGAGCATACTAAAATGCAAGAGGACTCCACAAAAGTAAGTTGTCAAATAAATATATAATATACTAATACTAATTCATTTATATGCGATTCGAAGGTTAAAGAAGACTGGAAGTATGTCGCAATGGTATTGGATAGGCTCTTTCTTTGGATATTCACACTGGCTGTCTTGGCGGGCACAGCGGGCATAATATTGCAAGCGCCAACCTTATACGATGACCGGATTCCCATAATCGAGCAAAAGGACCTAGAGTTTTCCGGCACTTCAGCCGGACGCTGTAGACCTGCGCAATAGCGATTTTATGCCAATACTGTCTAAAACCCTAGCAGACCATTTTAAATGTATTTATTTTCGATGTGTTTTCTGTGTTCCCGTTTCTCTAAACCTGAATCAAAAACTTAACTAAATTCATCGCTATAAACTTAAATCTGTTATGTATGTATCGCTTTATCAACGAAAAACAACGTTAACAATATTTTTAAGTTCTGATCGAAAATATTAGTCTGAAACATAAGGAAAATTTAGCACGGCTATACTAGTAGAAAAACGGTACTATTCAAGCTATTCAATACTCAAAACGTATTACAAATTATAAAAAAGTCTAGAATGCACACTTGTTTCTACTATTATTGATTTATACTCAGTCATTTTTTAGTTTATTTGCTCGAACCCATTCTGGGTCTCAGCAAATGCAGAGGGAGGCATATCTGCTTTAAAATAATCGATTTGTGAGATTCGAGCGAACTATGAAAAGATCGATCATTGAGGAAATAAGAATATGTTTGATTGAGCAACAGATGTCTTTAGTATTCCTTTGCATTAAACATGGAGGATTGAGCCCACATATTATTGGTTCTATTCTTGTCTGCTATGATTAAATATCGTTTGCTGTAAGCCCATGCAACCAATTTATCAAAAATATTTATTTAATATTATTTGATGTCCCCAAGGGGTCACGATATGCCAGCTCATGCACTTTCGTATCATATAAAAAATGCCAATTAGCAATTAGACGACATACAGGTCAATTGATAAATTATGTTACTTATGATTTACTTAAAGCTATAAATGTGTATGTACATATACACATATATTACATACATATATCATTCACGAGTTCTTGCAAGCACTTAAAACGTGTTTATTAACCCCGTAGGCACAAAATTATTTTTTAAACTTAGAATACATATGCATATGTATTTACTGTATGCATATGCATGTGCACCTACATATTCCCAACATGATATAAGCCAAATTGATTTCTATAGTATAATGATATGACGATTCTTAATTGATTCTGTTTATACTTCACAGCCAACTGTAGCCAGGGCGTCATTTAAACTACACTGCATTTCATTTTGTGAAGAATTCAAGCGTGTTGTATACTTTACGTTAGCATACAAAATGTGAAATAGAAAGTTAACATTACAATTAATAAGACATAACGTTAGTTTAAAGTATTTGTTACTTAATAAAGTTGAAATTTAAAATTATTAACACATTGTGAATTCATTTTATTTAATATCTTCAGGTTCAAGACGGCCAATGTGCTTTCTTCCTTGATGATAGGGGTTTTTCATCATAGCCGTAATAAGAATGGCGAAAGGTTAAAATCAATGGCCTCGTAACTGCAATCTGACCTGTAGCATAACATAAAAGAGAGAGACCATTACCGAATATTTTATAATCGGAACGGCTGTTTATATATATTTATTCCAATATTATTCATTTATGCTAATATTAATGTACATTTGCATATCTACACTCGGAGTAAACAATATTTACACAACGAACACTTTTCGACCAGTTCTTCAAAAAATCATTTACTCTTTTAATATTCATATATGTTTGCTAACTAGATGCCAAAGGCCCAACATTCAAATTTAATTTTATTATTATAATACAAATATTTACATTTAAAGTGCCTGCGCATATGATCTGCATGTTCATTTATAAAAATAAATTAATACATTTGGAACAGTTTCAAGAATTTCGTTAAATTCTAAATGGTTAGCCAGTTTATAAGGAATAAATAAATGTTTTTCGATTCTGCTATATTGACAATATTTTATTACTATTAAAAAATACAAAATGAATACATATAGTTCGACATCGCTTTCAATCAGATTTAACTTAATCTGAGTAATAGGATGCGTGTAATTAAATTTGTAGCAAACAACATAATAAATAATATTTGATTTTATATAAATTGAATATATTTGTGCATACTTCTTACTATGAATATAGACATCTGCACACATATAAATAAGCACATCTCAAGTGCAATTTATATAGAGCAGAAAATGTAATTCACTGATCAACGACAACAGAAAAGAGTTGACAGTGCTCTCTTTAAGAGTGACCGACTAAGCGAATACCCAGCTTCTAGCTTGACAGACAATGAATGAATGGAAATTTACTTTGGCTGATTCCTTTAGTCGATAAAAATACTCCTTAAGTTTTAGAAAAGCCAGTTTCTCTTCTTGAATAAACATAATTTCTTACTTTAGTACCTGTTTTAATTAGTTTAGATGATTTATAAATTCGAGGTCATACTATTGAAGAAACACTGGCATTTCGACCATGAAATTTCGTTAGTTGTTTTGCGTGATATTGCACCAAATAAATGATGTGTTTTAATGTTTTGAATAAATATGAATAATGTTGTCAGGACTTCGAGAAAGGAGGGTGAGATTTGGCCACTGAATTAGCTCGGTTTTCGTTTTTGCATTTCAAAAGTATTCTTAAAACAGTTATACCCGCTTTCCACATGCACGTAATTCCAGGGTGTAAACAACAATAAAATAGAAATTATGATTGCGCTTAACGCTTCTTGCTGCCAGTACGTCGCTGAATTTCTAAAAGTTTCTGCCAGTCTGAAAATGACTTTCAGGAAAAGTGTTCCACGTGCAGACACAATGAAAATTTGTTTGTTACATATTGCTGTAATACACCTCTCTTGGGCGAATGCTTCTGACGGGATTGACTTTAGTGTAAATGATATTATGAACACTCAAATGATGCCTTTCCAAATATTTGTTTACGAGTTCACTCCAACAAGGAAAACAAACTACTCAACTGACTTTACGCCTGCTTTAGCTACGATGAACTATCACAGGTAAAAAGATCCATGATCCCATAAATTCAATAATTGAACATCAAAATGATTATTTTTATTATAGAAAAATGATGCAACAATTCATGGCTTCTGACTACCTAACTAAGCAGATATTGCACTTGAATGCAGATCGATACAAACAAAAGATAAACAGACGAGTGGGCGAATTTCATAATAAATCCAATTTATTCAATGAAGATAATCATTCGTTACTTTTCGACGATGGTTCTACCAGATATAATGCTTGGTTAAGGTAGGACAAATTATTCGAGGCTGATTTGGCGAATGCTCTACCTTATGACTCTTCGTTCTTTGTGATTTCCTATAGTATAGGTCCAATCAGTCATTTTGCCTAATTACTTATAATTGTGTAAAATTTTCCTTATAGAACAACAACACTGGACGATATTCAACATCAGTTAAATCATGCTGCAAATAATTTAAAAAACCCTGAAAGTTCAGTTCGAAGACAAATGTTGGATCCAGCTGGAAAATCTACTTTGGGGGTCTATGAGGCAGACGAAGATAGCGATTCTGGCGACATTACTGGCTACGCATATGACAGTTCTTATAATGACAGCAACTATTTCAATGCAAGTTAAGCTTACTTCTTTTTCGAATTACCCATTAGAGTTATATAATCTTGATAAATTAAGTTATTCCCATGAGTTTCTGAAATGCTTTAATTTATGTCAGAGTGCAACTTCACAGAAACAATAGAGCTGTTAGCAAAATTTTGCTTCATATACATATGTAGAGCGTTGCTATAAAATTTTTAGACATATTAGAATATGGTTCATTTCTTATGGCAGTTCATGCCTAGAAGAATTTTCAAGGGTCTCAAACGTCTGAATTAAAAAAACTAACACAAACATTTGGGCTGCGTTCTGTTGCATTTCCTTTTCAAGTAGAACTGCTAATTGGCATTAGTTATATGCGTGTCAACAATGATCGACATTGCGTTTCTTCTCATTGGAAAAGATGAAATATTTTCATATTTTTAATTCATTTATTATAAGACAAATATTCCATCCTTTGTAATATTTTTATTACTATTAGTAATAATTTTTAAACTTATAAGCCATAATAGCATTCGTATTTAATTGATGTATTCATATTTGATGCTTTGATTGAGGTAATTTTCTTTTCTTTCTGTAGCCTAATCTGTTTAAAGTATCACAGATGCCACGATTATTAATAAAAGCTCCAAAGACTGGTGCTTCAATTAAGCAAATTAACAAAAGTGGTAAGACTCTCAAAGCATATATTTCCTCAAATTAAAAGACATGGTAAAATACTTTTAGGATATGACTCAGGCTTTGAGGACTATGGAGTACATCACGCTCCACCCGAATCAGCTATGTCACAGCCTGCGAAACAAATTAAGGAAATCAGCCTAAAAGATATCACGGACATCGCTCTAACGACCCTCGCATTTCTATCTTTTGGGATGTTCATACTACAGGTTCTTATGTGCATAACTATGGTAAGTGCAATCTTTGATTCTGACTCAAAGTTTAAGTCATCAATTTAAATTTGAGACAGTAATGGCTTTAGCATACATTTTACTAACAAAACATCTAAAATGTCTCTTAATTATATTACATTGCCTAACAACTTGGTTAACGTTCTGCATATTCGATGTATTTTAATTTTAGAATAAAGAGGATACGAGTAATTTAATGATGCTACCTATGGAGGCAACGGAATCAGTTGAACCAAGTGATGGGACGGAAGAGATACGACGGAGGAAACGATCTGTTCCAGAAAGTTTGCCAATATTAGTGGGGGTATTTATTATTATAAGAACATTACATTTAGTTATAGTCACTAAACAAATTAATTGACTTCAGTTATCCTTTTTGGCTTTTCATGACGATATTATGACAATCATTAAGTTTACTGTAAGTATTATAATACATTTGCATATTGTATTTACAGGCAAATCAACTGACTCAAACTTTATTGACCACAATCGACCATATATACCTAAGTGAAAACAAAAATGTAAACATGAAACATTACTTTCAACTTTTATGCGGATATGGTGCTAACAACACGAAATTGAGAAGAATACAAAAAATATGGACAATACTTTACAGGTCCGTTGACTTTTTTATATTGTATACAAATATTATAAAAAAAATAAAGAGCACTGGAACACTTTACGGTCAGATGAATGTGTCGCAGTCTCCCGTATTATATAAAAGCCTTGCTGTCTACCCTCAACATTTTATTAAGGCTTATAAAAGATTACGTAGTTACCCTGTAATATACCTATACATACAATATATTATAAATAATTTTACATAGATAAATGGTGTATATTACTTAAAAGTCTATGAAATACCAACTTTCTAATCTGATCAACATTTTTATTTAACCAACACAGCTTAGGAACCAGTTGGTTGGCGGCTCGTGCATCCGATGACTATTATTCAATAATCAAACGAGTCAGTCAGGTGTTTGAGGTCTGCACCTAGCTAAAGCCGCAAGAGGACGAAGAATAATAATTTGAAGTTAATTCATTGCGTTTCTTATTGTGTGATACATTTATTTTTAGTATACAAAATAAAATTCACTCGCTGCGAATATTGTATTGAAAATGTGTTTTAAATATATTAATACGTTTTTGTAATCAAATACAAATTAAGTATTTCTGCATGATGTAACAATCCACATTTAATTTTTATATATATAAATATACTTACTATTTTACAGAAATATCTATAGTTTTTGAGTTAACAGTTCGGAACTTAGAATTTGAAAAATCTCCTTAAAATCAGTTCTGAGAATATCGGAATACGTTCTCAATTCATTCTCTCAATAGCCACGGGCAGGCGCAATTTCATATCTGCTCCCAAATTTGGGCTACTAATGGAAAGGAGCCCAGACATGGGCTCTTCTGAGATAAGATTTCCTGTTTCCATGCTGAAATTCTACAATCGTAAGAAGATACATTTCAATTTGATTCTCAATATTGTTCCTCCTAAGTCATTCTTTAATCAAGCCATTTGTTGTACCATACCATAAGTCTCTAGAGATGTATGTTAATCAAGAGTCGCTGTGCATATGATTTTTACATAATACTAAAGCTTCATTTAAATTTTATTTAAATTAAAATGGTTTAAGAAAGCATAGTTGGGGGTCGGCATAAAACGCCGGATGAAAGCTTGGACAGGCTGGTGAATTGACTGCTGGAGTTGATATCGCTGAGAAATACATGTCGCACTTGTATAAGCCGTGCCTTTGGGCTATTTTAAGACGGGATGTCAGTTGCTTCTTCCATTTAGTTCTGCGGTTCTGGAACCAGGTTTTAATTTGAACCTCAGTGAGCCCCAATGATTTCGAGAGCTCCATTCGTTTTGTCACGCTAAGGTATTTGTCCGCCTTGAACTCGCTTTCTAATCGATCCAACTGCTTTGCGCTGTAAGCCTGCCGCGGCTTTCGATCAATCCCTTGTTTTCTCAATCGTTTTCCTTCAATAAAATGATTTTAGGATTAACTAATTGCTTATTGTTAATTTAGTAATCAAGGTACCTTGAACACTTATAAAGTGATGCAAATATGGAGGTATTGACAGCTTCAAGGGGTATTGCAAATTTGATTGGGATATTTGAAACGAGGTTCTAAATGGACTGAGCAAATTATCTTTTCCTATTATATCCATTGCTTGTAATGCCGGAAATGACCTGGTGAGGGCACTGTGCGAATCACTCCAATGTTCCCCCTTTTCAACTGCAATAATAAAAAAGCAATAATTTATATTTATCAATTTCTACTCAAAACGTAACGTGTCTTATACTGTGATTTACTTAAATACAATTGTAAATAACTTATTTAATATTGAACAAAAAATATTTAGCATCTTGTTGACGAGCGCCGGCGATTGAAGTTTTCGTAAACTGAAAAGGGAGTTCAAGAATGCTTAACAGTGGACTTCCAACTCAAAATGTCTAGAGCCTATGCTAATCTTCTCCACGCTGAAACGCTCCCAAGGGTCTTATGTGAATTATTTATTTGGTCTAACAAGTATGAATATTTTCACCAGGTATGGGATAAACTCTGAACCCAACGAAGAGCTGATATTATCAGTCTACGCTGTATTAATCATACAAAACAACTCGGCGGCATTCAAGCTTGTATGGTGTACTTTTCCAATTTCAGGTCTCTAGTTTGTATAGGTATATGTATGTATGTATATATAAGGGAAAGTCATTTATCATTGTGGTGTGCTTGGAGTATGAATATTATCTATTTCAATTCGTTAACAAATTTGAAAAGAAATGATAGAGATATCAGGAACGGAACAGTAATATTAAAATTAATAATAACATTACTAAATATTGATTTCAAGCCCTTTTCTACTTTGATTGATAGTTATACAATACTTTTGAATGGGATGAATACATACAATATTAGGCACTGAAAGATTCCGGTGTATAGAAAAACGGTAGTACGAAATAACATTTTATAATTTAAAGTATTAGAAGTAGTCGGTATAAACATAAATTTATATAAATATATTCTACAATTTTATTTTTAATTAATTTAATTGATATGACTAAAATTTGATGATATTAATGTAACTGAACAGCCTGAACATTTTTTAGACAAATGAACAGAGAGCTCATATATCAAGCAGTTCAACGAATTAGTTTTCTAAATTCCCATATCACTCATATGAATTTCCTTTCTGCTTCGATACAGAAATTCGATAGGTAAATAATGCTCTTTACATTTATGCATATAAATATAGAGTTTTAAGCAACTGAATTTTGGGTTTGAGCAAATGAATTTTAACAGAATTGAAGAGGGCGTGATTGGACTAAAAAGTCCATAAGAGAAAATACAATCATAATGATGATCAGACAAAAGTAACAAAAAGGGAAATTTTGGTAATAAAAAAAATAAATAGAAATAGCTTAGGTATATGTATGTTTGCTTCGTATACTTACATTTAGTTGAAGAGGTATTTGAGTTGTTTACAGATGGAGTCATATTTTTTAGAAGTGCACTATTTTGTTTTATGAAACATGGATGGGAATCATTGTTGCTGCACAAGATGTTATCAATACTGAACGAGAGGGATCGACCCGAATCGCGATTGTTGGTTATTTCTTTGGAACTAGTGACCGAGTCAACAGTCAAATTTTGTATTTTGCACAACGTGTCATTTGGTTCGAAATCACATTTAGTATTTTCTGGCGATTTGGAGTGCAATTGCTGCCGATTCATTTTCGACGATTTTAGCCTTACATGATTCGCGCATAACTAAAGCCGTAATATTTATTATTATTTTTCTTTGCATCACGGAACTTAGGCGCTGTTGTGATTTGCTCATCATCACGAACTTTTCTGACTCCGCCCAGGCATTAGCACATTGGCCAACGGCTCACGCCTAGCTCAGCTGAGAACGAGCATCCGCAGCTGCAGCCAAACTCGACCAATCATAAGGCAAAGCGTTTTCATTCATCTTCCTGGATTGGGCTTGGTCAGGCGCACATACATATATTATGTAGACCCCATTGACGAGATGCATGATATGTGTGCGTGTCTGAATGGCAATGGGGTATATACACACCTACGTACACGCGTATATGTGTATGTACCTAGCTGTGTCCACAGATCATTCTCGGCCACAAATGATATCGTTAGCATTTCGACTGCTTTTTATTGCTTTTTAAATTAAAGATGTGTTAACGATTTACTACTCTTTGACAAACAATTTGGACGTGCCACTTCATTTATGTAAGTGCGAGAGTGTGAGAAACCAGAGTATCTGAGGAAATCACACCAACCTACCATACACATACATGCATACACACACACACTGGCTACACTTGACTGTTGGCATGACGGTCTCCCAATTTCATGCGTTCTTTTTTGTAGGATTTGGCAATTAGGTGTGAAAATACACTAATATACATATCACAAGTACGAGCTGTCTGGATTAACAGAGATACTAGATACCCTGTGTTACATATTTATTGGTAGACACTATTGCCTTACAGATTTTCTGATTAAGTCGTTGGAAAGCTGGAATAAAATGGCTTTGAATATCATTAAAATGTATTTAAATTGAAATTCATCAATATGTATATACAAAATATTTAATATATTAAAATTTTTGTATTATACATGTATGATAATTTTTTGCATATATGTAGATAAACTAAAAATTCTTTAAAGTGTAAGCAATACAGGGTATGCACAAACTAACTTCCAAAGGGACTAGGCAAGTACATTCATATATATATAGTTCGACTACACACACGCACACTCACACACACACATATATATATGTAAATATTTTATACAAATGAATATTTGTATGGCTTAACGAGCCGCACCCTATGTACGCTCAGACCTTAACAACTCAATTTGTGTTAAAGTGTTATTGAATAATGAGAATTACCTGTGCTTGCATATGTATAATTAAGTAGATATATGTATGCATACCCGCCAGTGGATAAGTATATATCATGCAGCTTATCTCCGAGCTACCAAGTAATATATGTATGTATGTTTGTAAATATATAGATTTGATTGATTGGGAAAATTGGGGCTAAATTCGAGCATTAAATAATATGAGTAAGGCGATATTATGTATGTGTATATCAGACATACTTATATCTGCATATATATGTGTATTTATATGTTGTGTCATATAAAAAAAAATTAAAATATGAAAATAATGAATAAATATATTAAATGAGCGAGACTAAACAAGGTTGATAACTAATAAGTTTTTAGATTTGTTATCTATAAGTACCATATATATATATATATACTTTATTAAATAATATCTATAGCACATTCTACTAGAATTAACAAACGACAGTATCTAAAACATTAAAATACCAGGCATATTTGTAATTATTGTCAGCAAAGTTATTTCCTTTTTCTTTTTCTTTAGGTAGGGTAGGTAGTATATGATACATCCATATCAACACATCGGGTTGCGTGATGTTTTCATTACTCATGTATTTTTTGAAAGTAAGTAAAATAAATTAATTGCATCTGTTGGTTCACACGCATTGTCTATGGATTGCTTTTAAGACGTCAGGGTGGGATGCTCGTAGATCTCCCTTCCATTAACTATCCATTCATATATTACACTCAATTCTAAACTTTGGCTATGAACAGATGTATTTGATATATATGATGACTATAAATAATTCGTATATGACTGTATTCCTTGGTGTAACAATAATTCATTCACATTTTATTGAGTACAACTTGAGTTTATAAATTCGATATGTCTAGCGAATAATATATTTTCAAGAGCGTTATTTTGATTATTAATACATATTTGGGAAATTCGTATACTAGCTTTGCATAACTGAATTAAAAGCTATAGGAACTTCAAATATCGTAGATAAATCTATCTCATTTCCATTTTCACATTTACATATCAATTTGCTTATATTTAAATACTTGTTATGGAAGCAAACCGCTCTTTAAAGATGTGGTCGACAATAGACCACGTGCATCCAATTTTCAAAAAAAAATAATGTTTATCAACCATCAATTTAAGGCCCTAATTTGAGCAATGTGTGCAGAACTGTCAATTGAATTCGGCAGCAACGTTCCTCTTTAATTAGCACCTCGTTATCGAAGAGGAGCTAAGAAGTTTTGGGTCATCAATACTAACCAATTGTGATAATCCAAATACCAAAGCAAATTAGCATAATTGGAATTTTAAAAATTTCTCTCGTCCTCGTCCGCTTGTTATTTGTTTGAATAGCCTTGGCAAGAGCCATTAGAGTTTTCCTGTATTATGTATGAGCTTAGATTATGATTAATGTATCTGGGTATTTTCGATGAGCATCAACACTTACCGCCATAACTTTCTACCGTTTGCTTCGCAGAGTAGTTTCTAGCTCTTGAAAATGGGAAATCGGGGTATAATGGTTTTGTTAAAATGTATGTAACTGACAGAAGGAGGCGTGGCAGACCCCAGAAAGTAGATATATTCTTGATCAGGGCGACGAGCTGAGTCGATTTGGCCCTGTCCGTCTGTCCGTATGCTTGATCGATTTCAGAAGATATAAGAGCTAGAGACTTCAAACTTTTTAAAAAATGTCCGTACATAGCACGCGCATATCGAGTTTATCACTAAAAATCGATAACTCATCCGGGTTTTTTGTTATCAATAAAAATCCTTATCAAAAATCAGTTATAAAATTATAGCTCCTACATCTTTAAAGCTAGAGTCTGCAAACTTTAAATATATATTAAAATGCATTTTATACAATTTCAATTTCAATTTCATTTTTGTTGAAATTTACCCCCTACTTTATACCATCATATTTGTAAAAGGCGTATTTCAAGTACTAGAGATTTGTACTTCGGTATATAAATTTAAACATTATGATTACGTTCTGAAAGTTTCATTAAGATTGTACGTCTAGAAATTAAATTATTCATAAAAAAAATTCTCAAAATATTGCCAACGCTGCAGCGCATCCCAAACGCAATCGTATATGTATATGTATATGTGCGTGTGTGTGTGTGCTTGTGTTTGTTTGTATACGTGTGTGTGGGCGAATTATTATTGAAATATCAGTTGCTTGGAAGGTTCAGGGGATCTCGTAGTCGAACAGTCTCGACTAGAGTGTTCTTACTTGTTTTATATTTGCCTTCAGAAGAATTTAATTGAATTGTATATCTTAACACTGTTGATATTAGGTATATGTAGTTTTGTTCATTAGTTTATATACATTTATTTCATAGATCTACCATTAATTACATATGAGACTAACTATATACTTACATTTAGGGCTATTACTTCCATCTATCGTCAGTTATTCGATCTATTTTAACCTAAAACTGTATTTATTTGGGGTATATAAAAATAATTCCTAAAGAAACATGTTTTTTTTTTGTAACTAATATGGTCAGTTTTTTCTTCCAATCAGCTTACGCTGATTTTTAATAATAATTTTATATGAACATAATAGCTTAGAGACTTTTATATTTTATCTTGCACAATATCACTAACACTAACAATACAACACATAGAGAAAATATTTGTGAAATTTTGGATACACGCATATAATTTGGGATTCAGCTTCGTACTTTCAGACTTGAACAAAGAAATGTTTGGAATCTTAAAATCAGTGCGCTTCGAGCGTTCAGCCGAAATAAACACATTTGTTTTTGTTATTTACCCTCCGTTCTTTGAAGTGTATAAATATATACATATGCATAAATAAGCATACATTTTTATTTCCTGAGTATAGCAAAATCTCGAAATACATACGTTTGCATTATTATTCTTGGTTAAAAAAAAATAAAAGAAACTTTCTCGAGACGATCAAACATACAAACCTCTAGCTGCCGAGAACTTAGTTTAATTTGTTCAACTTACAAATCTGGCTCTTACATTTATACACAGTCATATCTCCATATATGTATAAAGCCTCCAGAAATTTTAAGATTAAAAAATGTCATGTTTTGTTGCGCCTTTGTTTTTCATACAAATTACAAATAGTATTTATGTTTATATTTAGATAAAGAATAAATAAACCTATAAATTATATTTTTCTGAATGAGATAGTTCACTTTAAAAAAGTCATACATTTTTTTTTTTCAAATTATTCAAATATAAATAATTATTTCAATAAACTAAAAGCTTTAACAATATGCATAACAGCTTTTGCATATTTTTTTCAATATGCATGGTATATTATAGTCGGGTGGACTACAATTTCACAAACTAATCGTATATGTGGGAAAACTAAAATACGACAACGAAGACTTCTTTGCAACAGAGGAAGACGAATACCCTTACGGCTGCATAGTATTTATAGTAGAACACTTTATTTTAAAAGCAGCATTAACTTAATTAAAATTGTAAAATATGTACAATGGATCTGGAGTTTTCTTTTTGGAAATTCCTTATGCGTTTAAATGGTCATTACCATACCCTCTTGATTCACTCTATTACTCATATATAACAGGTCCGTGTTGGCGCGTTACACTCTTTGTGACCAAATTCACATGAACTCGGCAAGGGTAAAAGAAAATGTGGGCAAAGCCAACGCATGCTCGATGAAATTCAATGGAATCGCTCGTACCCGATACGAAATGGGTTTTCTTCCAATCGGGCGTTCGGTGGCTTATTCGTAAAATCCGAATTTATTTGCACTTTGAATGCCAAGTTCGGCGAATGTTGTTCACTTTTTGCGAAGCCATACACATTTTTAGTTCAGCAATATTTAAGCTAGTATTTGGCTTAGTTACATCTCGAGCCGAATTTCGAAACACAAATCGATTAATATCTCGCCATGGAAAAATTACATGAATATCAAGGAATAACTGGCAGACTCCATCAATGGAGAGATAATATAAAGGAAAAGTATTCCTCTATAAACCAGGAAAACTCAACCAACATTTTTGAGAAAGCCAAAAATACAGCTTTGGATCAACTGAAAGGCAATGCAAGTGCTAACGCGGATTATTCGCACATTTATAGGTAAGAAATTTGTCAAGGGAAACGACCTTAACATACAATTTGCCTTTTGTTTGCTACAGTAAATATAATAAAACATTTTCATTTCCCAATATTTCAAGACGTTAAAATCATAAAAAAACACATTGCTTCTAAGACAAATAAATAAAGCACTAACTGTGTTTTATGTAATAGGTTTCAATTCAGTCCAGCTGCTATTCCCAAACCCTTACATATACTGACCATTCTAGCATTGCCAATGTTGAATGTGTTTGTTTTACCTCAACCCTGCACTATGAGTTCTTGAATCGATAATGAAAAAAAACCATGTGCGTCTACATATGCTATAAAGAACGTATTCCAAATCGAGTCGGCTGTTCGTAACGCCACCTGTCATGTGGATGCTCGATAGAGAGAGTGATGCTAATGGATTTTGGCTCTACGATTCAGCCTACAATAGTAATACCTATCAAATAACCGGTAATGTTCGTCAAGTGTACTGATACTTATGATTTTCCGAATATATAGGAAAACTACGCAGGTTATTGAATGAACATTTTCTGATCTTATTATATTTACTTCATTATGCGGCACAACTTCCTTCATCTGAATGATCTCCATTTATTTATAGGTGGAAACTTATGTAGGTTACTTGTCTAATCCAATCCTTTACGATACGTATACGACTATTAGCATGGTGCAGAAATCAATTCTTTATTTCCGAATAAGAAACAACCATATCATTTTGGTCATCAAAATGAATTAAAATATAGGATATAGAAGTTTCAATGAATCAGCTGCACATTCATATATTTTCATAACTGAAGTTAGTATTACAATACTAAACATAGATCCCTTATATATACAAATAATTTGAACTAATATACCCTGAACTTCTACTTTGAATGGAGTCAAGCAAGCATGTTGAGAATTATACACTATCGCCTGCATACCATTCACTCACGAAGCGTTAGAGCAAGATATACAAACTGACAGGCTGACATTATCATGTTACTTTGCACTAAATTATTAATTTTATTATATTATTAATTGTACATAATTAAGTGTACATAACTGTTATTCAATCTTGCTGCAGTAATAAATTTACAATCGAGCATTTAAACTCAATAAACATATATCGCAAATAATAGTTATTGGAAACGAAAGAAAATTTTAGAGATACAAAAAAGTGACCGATGCACTGTTGATACAAACTAGTTCAGTGAATGGTAGAGTTTTTGTGTCTGTAGTACAGATATGTGCTTATTTAATTGTGTGTAAAGTCACCACATGAAGCCCCAAAAGTGTTTAGCGGCTGCACTAACAAGTTAAAGGTCTATACACATTTTCATTAAACTTGGACCATCGCTATTTGATAACAATGCGACATAGTCAGAGAGAACTGGGCCAAGTAACAGTCACTAGTTAACTGGTTAAGGGGAGATTAGCAAATTACGTCTGATTCCATTTTCTAAGAAAATCATAAATAATCTATCTTGCGCCAGTCAATATTGCTCAGAGCTCGTATAGAGTATTATAACTTTCACATGCCAATCAAATATGGACAAATATATTGTTTTCACCCTTTTCATAGGTCTCTCTTCGTAACCGGCATATGTCCAAATACAAGCAAGAATGTTGCAGTCGGGCGTCACCGATTGCAGATTACTTATGGACGATCCAAAATCCATTCTCCAATTTGCCAAGGCGTCAGTCTGTATATGTCTATCTCTAGGACTGTGAAAAATACAGTTGTTTCCGATTTGGCCTAATCCCAAATGTATTCGCCATATCTTTTTAAGCGTGTGTTCCAAATTTTAAGTATCTGGCAGTGTACAAATATGTATATATGTTCGAAATTTCAAATCTCTATGGACAGACGGATCTTCCACAAAAGCAACATTTCTTTTCACTTTTATGAATGGGTGTAATAACAGATGGTCAAGAGAACGAAAAAATAATGTTTGAATCTTCACTCTTACCACACATTTCCCTAAGCTAATATGTAAAATCGTATTACTCATATAAGGTCGCATACAAAAAATTTCTGTACCTCTCTGAGTCTCCATGTGGATGACTCCAAAATTTATGCAGCCTTCTGTCCCTATTTAACTCTCTATGTGTTGATTTAAATATATTCATGTATATGAGAGAGAGACAGTGAGTGAAAAGAATAATATTAAAGCTGTTTAATAAGCTCGCTCATTTAGATACATATGAATGTATATACTTCATCTGAAAGAAAATTAAAAAGCATTTTTGGAAAATTTACCAAAAAGTCTATCTAAAACTATTCTAAGTCTATCTAAAACTATTCGTATTCTTATATATATTTTAAGAGCTAATAGTAGAAGTTTAAATGTATTTTAAATTGGAATGCAAATATTTGTGCCATACATACTTCCAGACTAAAGAGCTTTGTCTTTCTGCTGCGCAAATTGTACAATAAAAGGACTTAGACTAATTCGATTCAAGCCCTCCTAAAATTCCTTATTTATTGAAAAGGGTAAATCCAATAACAATAGTTTCCTGCTGTGCATTTGAGCTGGCGAAGCGCAGTAAATGGATTTAATGTCTTTAATTTATTCATTCCCAGATACAAAACCCGTGCGGAACTGGTGCGAGTGTCTGCGGCCGTGATGGGCATTGAGTTTTCGTACGCCGCGGAAACGGCTTTTGTGTCCCCAACATTGCTGAAAATTGGCGTGGAGCACCAGCACATGACTCTAGTGTGGGCACTTTCGCCTCTGGTCGGATTTTTTCTGTGCCCCATTTTGGGGTCATTTTCGGATCGCTGCAAGCTAAACATGGGACGACGGAGACCATTCATAATTATTTTGTCTATTGGGGTATTTCTAGGTAATTGAACTCTTTAGTAATGCAATTAAAATATATGATTATTCACGCTCACTCCCAATGTAGGATTGATTTTGGTGCCAAATGGTGAAAACTTAGGATACTGGTTCGGCGACGTAGACCCCCACTTGCAGGCTGCTGCCATGAACACCACGTATAATACGACGTATAACTACTTAAACATCGTCCCTCATAGAGCGACTGCATCACAGTCTGAGACCGAAACGTATGTTAAAACATCACATCCTTGGGGAATATTCTTTACAGTTTTGGGCACTGTACTACTTGACTTTGATGCGGATGCTTGCCAAAGTCCATCCAGAGCATATCTGCTCGATGTCTGCATTCCGGAAGATCATGCCAAGGGACTATCGACATTCACAATCATGGCTGGCCTAGGAGGCTTCTTTGGCTACTCAATGGGTGGCTTGAACTGGGATGAGACTGAAATTGGTAAGTTTACGAAGTTAAGGAATCGCCGAACCTAACTGAATGCTTTTAGGTAGACGTTTAGGAGGACATGTGAAGGCTGTATTTACAATAATTACATTTATTTTCATCGCCTGCGTTTCATTCACAATAACCAGCTTTACTGAAATTCCGCTTTGGGCACTTTCTACTTCATTGCGGCAAAAGGAAAAATGTCAGGCCGACGGCACATCCGCAAATTATGGTACTATAACCAACGATGACGACTGTAAAAGCGATAAAAATTACGTGGAGGTGAGTACATATAATCAAATTAAATTCGAAAAAAAAAAAAAAAACTGAATAATAATTGCTTAATAGTGAAACATACACATAGTAAATAATATAGAATATTTGTGAATTTTAGCTCATAACAAATATGTAATAAGTAATTCAGATTCAGAGATACCCTGATCCCGTCCAACTTGCTTTTAATTATATATACTGCATCTAAAATAATAGAACGTAAGCTCCTAAACAGTTTCGATGAAAAAAGTAAATATACGCATACAAATAACTTGGCCAATTTCAATTACACTTTAAGCTTATGAAAGATTGTAGCTCTTTAAAGTACTTTCTATATTTGCGGATGTGTAGACTATATATTTTTAATCAAGTCGACAGGCTGAGTATATCAAGATCCGTCTGACCGTATTCAATAGTTATTTCGTAGGAAAGGCAGCGAACTCATAAGCCACAATAGCTAGAGCTCTGAATGCTCAAGCTGGACAGTCCCGACAAGATTGTTCGATTGTTAATATGCAGAGAAAATGAGCTTGAATTCCATCTATACTTGATTCCCAATTTGGACAACAAAGTTATGTACTAATAAAATTCTAATTTTTACATTTTTAAAGCTGACTCCACCGGCGCCAACCGAACATTTTGGCGAAAAAGACAACTTTGACGAAACTTCATTCACTGAAAACCCGGAAGCAATGATACAACCATCGAATGAAGTCGAGGGCGATATTTCTCTGTCACAAAATAACGTGGAAATTCAGTCGCTATCGCATTATTTACTTTCCATTATTTATATGCCGTATTCCTTGCGTATAGTTTGCCTTACTAATCTCTTCTGCTGGATGGCACACGTGTGCTACTCACTATATTTCACTGATTTTGTCGGGGAAGCTGTCTTTGGTGGTGATCCAAGAGCAATTGAGGGCTCAATCGAACAAAGAAGATATGAAGAGGGTGTTCGATTTGGATGTTGGGGTATGGCGATGTATTCCCTTTCCTGCGCCTGCTACTCTCTAATCATTGATAAGCTCATCCAACGATACAGGTAAAGTTTTCCTTCATGTACATATATGTATGTAATAAAATTAAGAAATTTACATATCAGGCTTATCAGGCATATACTAAACGTTTTCTAAATTTTTTTGTGAAACGTTATGTTCCGCCTGCTTAGAAAAAATATATGCGTCTTCCGGAACGATTTAAATTTATAAGTATTGGTTTTAATATTATTTTTCTTCAAGAGCAAAAAATGTTTATGTTGGAGGACTTCTTTTCTATTGTACTGGAATGACATTAATGGCACTCTCTCGCGCTAAATTTAGTGTGATCGTTTTTAGTTGGACAGCCGGTGTCATGTACTCGACGCTATTCACCATGCCCTACTTGCTTGTCGCACACTACCACTCGATGGGCACAGTAAGTAAAAACAAATTTAGTAAGCTACTTGGTAATGCCCTAATAGCATATACTCAAAGTTAAGTGTCAAGTTTGATTTGTACAGGGTATTAAATATATACATACTTATCTATTACAGTTCGAAGTGGATGGCAGTGGCACTGCAAAATTGGAGTCTGGAGTGCGGGGATTGGGAACAGACGTTGCTATCGTTAGCAGTATGGTTTTCTTAGCTCAATTTATTCTATCCATGTGCATGGGCGTAATTGTTAAAGTGACTGGAACGACAACAGCTGTAATAAGTACCGCCAGCTTTTTGAGTTTCTGTGGTGCTATATCTGCCACAAAAATAATATACCTGGATCTATAATGTGTTATATAAATATATATTATTAATATATGTTGAAGCTTCAATACTATAATATAAATATACAACAAACATTAAGTTACCAATTATGAATGAAAACTGGTTAATTTAATTTGTGTTGGCCCCCAAAACTTACTTATTTATTATTATCTTGCACTAATAATCCTTGCAAAGTACATCATTTTCACAAATATCATATAAGTAAAATATAGTCCGATTCACTTCTCTTTTACCACAAGAGCATATGTACATATGTATGTATATTGTTTTGTTTATTAATATTAACACTTAAGAGTAACTATCCAGACACGTCATCATTTTATATTCTTAATATATTATCAGATAATGGTAATATTCTGTCAGATAATGTTTTTTTGCGGTAATGCAATAGACAAACGCACAGAATGGCTTCCAAAGCACAAGTCGTATATATCTTAAACCTTCGTAAGAAGGTAATAATATATTTTAAAAATGTTTTTGAAATTTTTCAAATTGCAACAGTAATATATTCACAAAGCGATACCAATATCGATACGTTAGGATGCGAAGAAATAAGCATCGATACATTACAATGTGAAGAGATGTGCATAGTGAAAACATCGCATTACAGTTCTTTCAGATATATTTTTTTGTCTTCATCGTATTTGTCTTAGCCATAACTATCAAAATACGAAAAAAAAAAAATTAGAGCTGGGGTATTTTGGTTGCTATATTCAAAATTGTTACCGTATTTTTGTAGGCTTTGGGAAATAGTGGTATTTGGTGTCGTAGAATAATAAGATGTTTTCCTTTTCAAGATTGATGTGTAGCCGTATAAAGCAATTTCGTTTAAACTCGTTTAAAATGTCAAATATGTTACATTTTACAAGCATTGCACTCAGAAGTCGCAACTTTACCAATTTGACCAGAGCAAATGCACTACAAAGCATTAAGTCGCCTAGCAATTCTAAGTGTATGGGCTCATTAGTAAATGTGCAGCATAATGATAGTAAATTTTTCATAAAAATGGATAACGAGATTGCCTATTTGAGATATAATATTGCTAATGGAATCATGTATGTGACCCATACTAAAGTTCCTGACAAACTAAACGGACAAGGTCTTGGGAAGCTTTTATCTAAGGTATTTGTATACCCTAGCCGCTTGCCATAAGCTGTTGCCATGATACCTAGCTAACAAACAAAAACTTGGTAAAATCTATTGCGCCGTAATGCTGGACTTTTAGTGAAATACATATGTACATATGTATGTGTTTTTTCAATATATATATAATAAAACAGCATATAATATAAATCAGCAATAGTAAAGTGATTAGAGCTTATCTAAAACTAATATTTATGCTTAATGTGATATCTAATTATTGTTGAACTAAAATTAATGTCTGTGTCTCCTTGCAGGCAGCATTGGAATATGCGATACAACATGATCTGCTAATAAAAATTTCGTGCCCGTTTGTAACCCGTTACGTAAAGAAATACGAGCCGCATTTCCTTAAGTATATTTTGTGATAAATGTGAAATTTCGTAATAAACCAAAACCCAAGCATCAATCAACATGGACTCAAATGACTTTAAGAGCTTAGTTCTGTACTATGGAAGATTGCGCTTCTATAATTCAATGCAGAAAACGGCCTTGGACGGATTGGCCAGGTTCCCAATGCAATCCGAGTTTAGGTTGTTCAATGGCATTGCCCTCGCCCTGGGTAATCATATGCAGGAGTGTATTCGGGAGTTGAACCCGTTAAAAAATGACTCGGAATTAGGCTTTGCGGCCACTATGACCCTAATTTACGCCCACAAACACTGTCGTCTAATGGACACCGATGCGATAGACGCACTTGAGCAGCGAGTAGAGCACGGAGGTAGTAATCTCAGTTCCGGCTCATGCTATTACACGGCTGTGTTTCTGTACTTAGTGGGGGAGTTCGAAGGAGCCTTAGACTACATTGGGAGGTCTATGAAAATAGACGGCAATAGTGATCATGCGCTCGTCCTGAAAGCATGGTGTGAGCTCTCGTCGAGTGCGCATCAGCCTGCCAATGGGAAATGGCAGAGTACGCTTGAAGGTTGCATTGCCCGCAGCAATGGCAAGAACATTGACGCATCCTTGGCACTCGTGCGGTTCTTTCAGCAGCGGCGGCAGTTCGATGCGGCTCTATCGGTGATAAATAAGCTCAGCATGCGTTTCCCGGACATAAGCATTCCTCTCATTGAAAAAATGGAAACCCAGCTGACCGCACTCGACTGGGACAACGCTCTAGAAACTGCCAACAGGGTCGTCAACATGGAGCCCTTCAACGTGGCAGCTCTACGCACTAGGGGAATGCTAAACATCGTGCGCGAGAGCAACTTTAAGGCAGCTGCGGCTACACTGCAACAACTTTTAGTTTCCGTGGAGCGTATCGAGCCCAGTAATCTTACTCTAGTTGTGGAAATATGCCAACTTTTCTCTCGCATATGCTCGCGAAACAAAGAACTGCTCAAGCTGACACTGCGCTGCATTGAAAAGGTCAATGAAATGAATCCCGGCGACGTGAGCATCTTAACAGAAATAGGCTATCAAAAACTACTGATCGACAATGTTCCCGATGCGGAACTAGCATTTCGCTCGGCATGCAACGTCGACAGCACCAACTTCGATGCGCTTTGCGGCCTAACATTATGCAAACTCAAATATCGCGGCGACTTGGAAAGCAAACAGCAGATTCAACAGCAGTTGGCATATCTCATGAAGCTCACGGACTACAAGCCTGAGCCCTTGGTTATGTACATGTCCGCTTTGCTGGCCGATTCGAAGGAGCAGGAGGCCTCGACCGTGCAGTTGTTGGTCGAGGCAGCGGAGATACATTTTAAAAAATTTAATGCATTGCCCTATGGCGTCGAATATGTGTGCTCCATGAATCCCGATTTTATGCTGGATATATGCGGGGAGCTAATTCGACATACTCCGGCTCCAATAAAGGAAGTTTACTATGACTTGGACCTGGGCCCGGAGTCCTTGCATATCACGCTTAAGCACAGCCTCAATATTCTAGACATCGTTTTCCATTCATGTCCCGGACATCAAGGAGTAAATATTTAATGTCAACGTCTTCATCAGATAAGTTCTGATGATTATTTTATTGCAGGCTCTTTTTCTGCAAGCGAAATTGGAGTTTCTTTCCGGGGAGCATTCGAAAGCCATAAGCCGCCTGCAACACATTCTGAACTTATTCGGAGACACTTTCACTGAAGCTCATCTACTATTGGCCCAAGTACTCGTGGAAAAAAAGCAATACTTTCAGGGCCTAGAGTACTTGGAATTGGCATTGGCGCAGAATTTCACAGTGCGCGAGCGGCCTATGTATCATTTGTTAAAGGGCATCATACTTAAGCATCAGCAGAAGCTATCCGAGGCTCACCAGAGTTTTCAGCTTGCACTGAAATTGGTGGGCGGGATGTCAACTGTAGGCCAGAGACATGATTATATTGCGCCCACAGACAACAACACTATAACCAGCTCAGACAAAATGACTATATATATTGAGCTAATCTATGTGCTGCGCGAAATGGGCGATGTCCAGGGTATTTTCGAAAGCGAGCGCATTCTGCAGTCGGCCATTGAGGAATTTAATGGAACAACCGAGATGGGACGTTTAGTTATTGCCCATTCCCAACTGATGCTTGAGAAATGCAATGTTACCGAAGCTATAAATCTCTTGTCTACAATCAAACCGGATCAGTCCTATTATATACAGGTAAGTGGAAATGTGGAATCTGAATGATACAAACAATATTGCGAAGAAAAAGTTTATATTATTTAGGCTCCTGTTTTTACAGATCTCAGATACACATAATTTTTTTTTATTAAATATTAAACATATATAATTAATTTTATTAATCACATTAATATTAGGCAAAAACACATTTAGCCAACATTTACCTGAAGTATCAGAAAAATCGAAATGCATTCTCGCAATGTTTCAAGGAATTAGTTGAAGCTCGACCGGAACCTAGAAGTTATTTAATGTTAGGAGAGGCCTATTTGTCCATCCAAGGTCAGCCGTAACTTTTCTAAAATTTTGCTAAAAAATACATTGATCACTCAATATTATAGAAACGGATATGGCAATCGAAGCATACCGAAAGGCTTGCAGCATTTGTCCGACGAATGCCTTACTTGCAAGAAAACTGGGTAGATCCTACGTCAAAACACATCAATATACAAAAGCTCTCAAGTACTATCATGAGGCCATACAGAATCCGGGATATTCTGCCCTTAAACTAGACTTGGCCGAGTTGTTTTTGCAACTAAAGCAATTCCAGAACGCTGCAGATATATTAAGCGATAGCGACAAACAAAATGTGTGAGTTATCAATTCTATCAAGTTTGATATGAAACGCACTCCATTGGATCTTATTGCAAGTTTCGTAAAATTCTGGTTTTAGAAGTGAAGACAGTCTCGAAGAATTGCAGCTGCAAACCAAACAGTTGTTACTACTGGCTCGCATCCATGAGAAATCTGGAAACATTCCTGAATCCCTGAAAACCCTGCAACGTGCCCGAGACAATCAATATCGCATCCACAAAATCTGTACTATTAACCATGTTGAAAACCTTTACGAGCAGTCAAAAATTCTGTCAAAGTAAGTATGGACTTTTAGTCTGTCATTTACATATCGCCGCATTCCCGCGAAATGATCGTATGTTGATGTTTTGCGAAAGCAAGATTTTAATGAAGAACAGTTAAAAAACGTCTATGTCACATACTTGCAAAAAGTAGGAACTCAATTCAGTCTAGTTTCGGAAAAAATCAATTTCAATTTAAGCGTTTTCTCCTGTAAAGTTAAATTTTTCGACATACGATCATTTTGCGGGAATGCGACGACTATTGAACTACTTTTCGAATAAGCTGGGTCAAATAATATGGGTGAGAGGCTTGCAAATTAAAGTCAGCATATGTATATAGATATTGGGCTTTACATTTGAAGCTTTTGACGGTGAGAAATCATACTGTGCACCAAGTCAGCTTTCAATTTATCGCAATATGTTTTACCTATAAAAGCGCTGAGCAGTTTAAATAGCAAACTTTGGATACTGCATAGTCTGAATGCGTTCGCTCTTACGTCCGGTTCAGTATCGTTGTCTATTAATCTTATAAATGCTTGGAAATCGGGGTGTTTAATTTAACATTGGAGCCGATTTATTAACTTTGTCTTCCAGCTTAGAAAATAATAGCATTAATCTGTGAATTACAGTATCTTGAAAAGGAATACTTTGAAAAATCTTTTTATTTAATGCGTACAAAGTCATATTAACCTACAGACCTTTGCGATATTTTTCTCCAACCGTAAAATCGGTCATTGCTTTACCAGCCGTTCCACATGTTCCGATTCCAACTCGTCCACTAACGTTATCGGGCGATGCGAATATGCTGTTCACTTTCATTCCTGGTTTCTTTTGATTCTTTGTCGTAAAACTAAGCCATTTATTTTTGTCAGATTCGCGCTCTTCTTCTAGATCTTTAAAGCGCTGCTGCTTTTTCTGTTTTCTTTTTTTTAAATATTCTTTTTGATTTGGTCGATGACGTCTGCGAAGAGATTCAGATTAATAAGCAATCACAGAAATTCAAGTTATGTTCATACTTATTTGACGGAAATACTTCATTGCGGGTTGTGCGCTCACGCAATTCATTTATTGTAGTTGTAGAACGATTTTGATAGGCTTCAAAGATAACACTTACTTCACCTTTCCCAGTTATACCCTCAATGGTTGCGTCGTAGTATTGGCCGTCCTCTGTCCATTTCGCCTGGCATTTGTCTCCAATTTTCCAAACTTTCGCGGATGTAACAAGTTTTTCAGCTTCTAAAAGAGCAGCTTCAATTTCGTCAAAGTAATTTGACGACGCTGTTTTGGAAGAAGATGGTTCTACGTACGATGATTTTCGTTGCTCTTCAAGTTGAGTTTTTATCAAGTCTCGCGTTAGTTTGATAACCTCTTCCAGATCGTCTTTTAATTTCAAAAGTTCTTCATTGCAAGGATCTGTTTGAAGGGCAGCTTCCACCTATACAAAAAGCGCAAAACAATTATTTTGTGTACACAATTAAAGACATATAATTATATGTACATGTACATGTACATGTATATGCATTTACATACATGCTTACATAGGCTTTTCACAGATTGAATTGCAGTTTTATTAGCATATACATACATACATGACCAATAAATACGTATATATATATATATGTATATATATATATATATGAGAGCAAACATATGTAATTTGTAAATAGTCTTATATGTGTGTATGCATATGAAAAAGAATGCACTTAAACGTGCACTACAATATTCTTTCTACACGAATACTCACTTGCTGCAATTGGCATTTGTAGTTTTGTAATTCGTCGGCCATAGCAACTCCAACTTCACAATTTCTTAATAAAACTATTTCTTGTTTTCACTGTTAGCGATGACAGCGCATTCTAAGGGTGCTCGATTGTCAATCAAACATCGGAACTAGTTATTTTCCTTATGAAATTTTTAATATATTTTGTGATATATAAATATTTTTAAGTGGCAATGACTATACTATTTAATGTTAATATTACAATTTATTTATTTAAGTTTCTAAAAACTTTGTTAAAAAAGTTATTTAGATAGGTAATCGGAGAAGTTTGCCAACAAAACTGTTATCGATAGTTTAAAGATGTTGCCACTAGTTACGTTTCAGTTCGTTACCCACTTTCTTGTTTTGCTTTTAAACCGTCTATGTTTCTTAAATGAGAGAAATTACGAAACTTTGTTATTATTTGAACGATAAATATCTATAAAAATAAGAAGCTTTGTTATACAGATTTAAATAAAATTACATACCTAAATAAATAAACAAACTAACAAAACTAATATACATTTATCATATGCATTATTATATTTAATTTGATTCCAGTTTCCTTACAATCAATATAAATCATTTTTGTATATGTATTATTTTAGGATATGTATTCTAATTGCCCAACAGTCAATTAAAATTAAGAACAGCGATATAGCATTATATCATTTTAAGGAGTGCGTTAAGTACACTCCTAATGATCTTGAGATTTTAGTCTCTCTGGCTCATCTGCAAATGGAGTCTAAGGAAATGGATTTGTGTCGTAATACATGTCAGCAGATACTTCAAATTGATGGCAATAACGAGACCGCGTCAGTATTGATGGCAGATTTATCATTCAGAAAGGTATATATAAAATTAAGAATATTTACTAGATAATTGAAAACCTAATATTATTTTTTATTTGTTTTTTAATATAGTTACAAAGAATCTTTTACATATGTGTATAGAATTTAAAATTTTTTTTTGTAATTTATAGATGGAATTTAAGAATGCGGCATATCATTTTTCACAGCTGCTATTATCTCAGCCTTGTAACTGGACAGCTTTGGCCCGACTAATTGAGGTTATGAGACGTTCTGGTACATTATCGGAGAGTCTGCCTTTCTTGGAACGTGCTGAACAGGCGTCATTACAGTCTAAAAATTCAACTGGATATGCATATTGCAAAGGGTTATTTGATTGGTACAATGGTAATCTCAACAGTGCTTTACGCTACTTCAATCAGTCTCGTAGGGATCATATCTGGGGTCAGCAGGCAAAGCTAAACATGATTGAAATATGCATAAATCCCGATGGAGAGATACCGAATGCAAATGATCTTTTAGACGCGGGAGATAGCGGCGAATTCAGTGAGTCGCGTTTAATCGCCTTGCGAACAGCCGAGCGTTTGCTTAAAGAAATGCGTCCTCGAGCTGGAGAGGTTTATGAAAACAGCTTGAATCGTCGAATTTATTGGAACTTTTTGCAAATGGCGTCAAAGCAAAAAGTTCAAGTTGAGCTAGCACTAAAGGACTTAACTGAGCTTATGCAGAAGGAAGGCAACCCTTTAATGGTCACTGTAGTATATGCTTTAGCATTGGCTCTAGTTCAACTGAAGCAAATGCAACGTGCGAAAAATCAACTCAAACGTATAGCTCGTCTAAGCTGGAACTATGAGGAGGCTGAGTATTTAGAGCGAAGTTGGTTACTATTGGCTGATATTTATATTCATGCCAACAAATTCGATGTTGCAGAGACATTTGTAGAGCGAGTCCTGGAGTACAACAAATCAAGTACAAAAGCCTATGAATTGGGCGGATACATTTCAGAAAAGCTACAGTCTTATGGGGATGCTGCTAAGCAATACCAAAAAGCCTGGGATAGTTGTGGTCACTCTAAGCCACACATTGGCTACAAATTGGCATTAAATAATATGAAGAAGAAGCAGTATGCTGACGCTGTTAATATTTGCCAACAAGTCTTAAAATTACATCCAGACTACAATATTATTCGCAAAGATATTCTCGAAAAATGTCGCAATAACTTAAGAAATTGAATTCACTTAGGAAAGTGAATTTTAGGAAAAGACTACTACATTATTTGCTTAGATGTACTCGAACAATATCGAACTTCAATTAATTTTTATCAAATAAACACGAATCATATACATATATTTAAGATTCAATTTTTATCACAATTACGAATAAATATATATACACTCTTCAATTTGATATTTAGAGATACAGTCCTTGAATTGAAATGGATGCTTTTTAGCAGGTTATTGTGATTAGAATCATAGGTGTGATAATGGTAGGAATACAAGAAATAAACATACGGAATATTGGCTATCTTCCAGCAGAATTAATTGTCTCTGGGACCACAGGAGGTCAGTACAAATGGAACTGATACCACCAACCATTTAAAATTGCTGTTTAGAAAAAAGTCAGAAAAATCCGAAATTTTTTAAAGGTTCCAGCTCTGACCGTTATAGATCAGTATTATGAAATCGATGGCACCCGATTTGATGTATTCACTTGTTTTTCTCAGAATGTACTATGCAGTATAAAATAAGAATTATTTTCAGTATCTCGGAATGAGCATGCCAACCTCTGTTATAAACTATTGAAAACGGTAGCTCATATGCTAATATGCTGAAGGATGCATAATGGCGACCGGTGGCTCTATATATTAAGCTTGTGGTCAAACGTGTGATGACCTGACTGGCCTCAAGTTATGTTTTTGTACCCTGAACCCATTAAAAATCATGATTCTCATTTTTTATCACTGGTATAAATGTTCCTTCTTTGCAAACTGCTCTTAATTCTCTGTAGCAATATAATATATCACGCTGCTAAGGGGTAATGCTTCTTTTAATTTGTTTACCCCACCAAATGGGACTAGCTTCAGAAATCACTCGGATTTGCTCATTCAGCAATGGAATTCAACTAGGAATGCAAAGCTCTCCCAAATTCAAAAATAAGTGTAAGCCAGAGGTCGACATAATTGAATTCAATTGACAACATTTATCAGCCTTAAATTGGTCTATTGTGGTCCAGTATGAGGCAAGCGACTAAATTACTGGTGATAGTAATAATCTGATATAATATAAATACGTAGCTCACGTATTATGGGCAGAAGAAAACTTACTATGCCCGAGGCGTTTAGTTTAAGATTTTCTCTCAAATGTGTCGGTATATACTTTCGAAACCCAGTATTGTTTCCTGAACTAAGAGTAAAACTTGAACTTTTTCAATGTGTGTGTTCAAAAATTAATTCTGTTGAAATATATACATAAAACCTCTAAACACATTTATAGAGTGAATCGTATGTATAGTATCGTCAGTTCCACAGTTTAATGCGGCCCACTGGAAACCCTCTAAGACCGAGAGTCTTTTTTATATATAAAGATATTACTACAGTTCATTTATTTTTTTTTCTCAACACGATGTGTGATAAGAACACCTTATAGTTACAACTTTGACTATTAATTTTACTAGAAAAAGTTGGTGAAATTGCAAAGCGTTCTACATCACTACACATAAAATTGATGGTTTAAAGATTTGTTTGCTCTCATCTCTGTTAATAATGCTGATACTCATTTTTAAGGACTAAAAAAATGAATTCCGTTGATAATTAGTTCGTAGTTAGCTTGATAAGAAAGCTAAATAAATAAATGTTGAGATGATTAAAGATTAGTCAAGATGTGCAAACAAGTCAGAGTGAGTGCGCGACAAACTTTCTTTTACAGTAATAAATCATTATTCACCCAAATTTAGTTAATGACTCATTGAAGTCTAAAGGGCATGGCAACTCCTTCGTTTTGTATTCTTTTTTGTTTTCAACTCAGCAGTAAATACAAAATTAATTAGAAAAAGTTTGTGCCAAATATTAGGGTTTTTTATTTATTTATAAAATAGCTAAAATATATATACAATAATTATCATAAAAAATATATATCATAAAAAATTAAAAAATGTGTTTTTTCACAAAAGTTGTTTATTCATTAATTATTATCATTGCAAAGGTATAAATTATTCGTACTATAAATATATTTTTGTAGTCATACTGAATGTTTAACAATATTAAATTATTAAGAAAGTTATATAAGCAAAATACACAAAAAAGTGATTAGTATGTCTGCGTAGTGTCTTTATCAGAACTTGAACTTTGAAGGAAACTTTTGTCATTCGAGCAAAGTTGGCAAACAAATTTACCCCACATGCGTCGCGTGACAGGATCTAAGATAATAAAGTATAGGAATATAACGAACCCTTGCAGTGTTGCTGTCAGACTGAAAAGGTATGAGAATACGATTCCAGCTTTTATGGAGGATAGAATACCGAAGCACCACGTAAAGCCCAACAGGAAGAAAAGCAGTACCGACAGGCGTATCTGATATATTAAAACTGGCGTGTCATTGCGCCTGATTGGGAGGCTCGAGCTCACCAATATGTTATATATGATAAGGCAAAAGATTATAAAGTTAGCAATTATAATGATTGAAATCGGCATGATTATTCCAAAATAAAGAGCATAGCCGGAGGGGTAGCAGATGGGACCCTTACTAAACGAATCATGGTCTAGCACAGCAGCAAGCACTACGGGTATGAGAGGTATGCCCCAACAGAAGATCGTTGCTTTCATGAAAAATCTGTTCGGTCGACCTCCGCCGAATACCTGAACATATCGCTTAAACTGCAAATAGGCGATTAATATCATCCAGAAAAACTGGACCAATACGGAGTAATGGAGCAGGGCTCCAATGGCAACGCAACTGGGTATGATCTTGTTGATAATCAAGTGCAGGGAATATTCTTCAGTGTTGATAAAGCAAAGAATTATCATTTGCAAAGCGATAGCAGCCGATAGTTGAAGTAAAACCTTGGATGATGGCTTTTGGCGCCACGAACTAAATATTGCTGCCGTTATGAATATGCCTGATATGCCCAGTAGCGATAGGGTACAGCCCGTAACTGTTATAATGTCTAGGGCCTGGCCATGATTTGGCCGCACATTAGCCTCATCCGATTCCTCCACTGTAAAATTGAAGCCCACTAGGTAAGCAAATGGCGTCAGATGGCTGACCTGACAGAGCACAATATCAGAGCTTATATCTGAGCGATTCGATTCCTGCCTAATGCCATCCGAGGCCCAACTCTCAAAGTTCCAATAGCTACACATATCTATACTTGTATTGTGTTTCAATGAATCACTCTGCCAAATGCGGAAGGCGATTGGCAAATCTTCAGGCAGTTGCGTGCTATGTCCGGGCAAGGATATGGAGACGACCCGTCCCAATGCGGATTGGGCAGTCTGATTAGCTTGTGATTGGAAGAGTTTGTCGTTCGAGTAGACTTTGATGACCACAATAGTATTTGTGACTTCTGTAATATTATTTGCATTCAAAATTGTGTCCAATTGTGATAGGAGATTCTCTGGTACATAGGTAGCGAATTGCAGGTCAGGTTCGTTGATGAAGTCCTCTATTTCATGATTGGACTGCAGGAAGCGATAGTGCTCATTTCGAAAAGCACCTTTTAATGAATACGGGAGCTCAGTGTCGTTATTGTTTTTAAACATTGCGATTCCGGAAATATTCGCAATTAGCGGATTAAGTATGAAATATAATAAATTCGGAGATATTTTCACAGAGACGCCAATATCGTCATAGTCCAATACCTCAAAGTCGGAGCTTGACTCGAATTCATTGGAGTTACCAATTCCTCTCAGGTCCGGTAGCACAGACTGCGCGGATAGGGCGTTCTCAAATGCCTCGAGTAGTTTGTTGGTTGAGTTCAATTTGGCAGACATTTTCAACGTTTTTTCTTTTACATCTATTAAATAGTTGTAAATATGTATAAGATCCTGCGTAGTTTCCTTGAAAGCTGTGTAGGCTCGAATTTGCTCCTCAATGGTTGTTGTATTTGTCGTTAAGCTCAGAACGTAATTATCCAAATTACGCACGGAGACCTGAACAATATTGGCAGCAAAGTGTATGTCGACAGGTATAAACTTTTTGGCATTATCTTGTAAAATCTTTTTAACTTGCTTTACCACTTTTTCTGGAGAGGTCTTTAGCTTTTTGGAGCTTGCCAAGTTGTACAGAGTTTTGGTGACTTTCAAGTCCGTTTTGTGCGCTTCACATATCGGAATTTCATTCAGCGTCTCCCAATAGGCACCCTCTATGAAATTGCCGTTGCATTTCCGGGTGTAAGGCATTCCATTGCCCTGCAGACACAATTTCGATAGGGTGCCCACCTGGCCGATCTTCGCCTGCTTCCACTGATAGGCTTCGTCGTTGTCCAAACGGAAAGTATCTGGAAAGCAATACTCTGTGCTTCGTACTACAACAGAGTTCTTACAGTGGGTGTGCGCCGATATCGCTTTCTTCAGCAGGTTCCACACTGTCATGCGAACCGACGTATCGTGCCTGACCTGATCGTCATTCTCAGAGCTATCGTTCTCTTCGCTGCTTTCTTCCTCGCTATTATCCACTGCCGAGTTCTTCAGCGAGGCGGTCAGGTGGACCCAACATTCCATATCCTGAGCTGTAATCTTTACAATACGCATAATTCGTGCATTATGTATAACTAGATCTCGGGAAAAGTCTTTGCTTTTCCTACGCAGTTCACCTAGTACGTTCTTGGCAAGTGTCTTCGAATTTTTATTGATATTTTTGCACAGGTTCTCAAAAATATTTTTGTTGTAAACTGTGCAATTCACATTCAGCTTCACTGCAAAGGAATGGCCCCGTCTCTCTTTCTCTGCCACTACGCGGGGACTAGTCACCAAATGAAAGTCAAAAATCGTGTGTCCCTCGCACCAATATTCGCCTGGACCCTCGCCAACCAGCTTGACTTTAAAGATCGACTTGGTCCTATCTTTATTTTCCCAAATGAGGTCAATTTTGGAGGTTCGCTGAAGCTCATAGTCAGCATTGGTGAAGCACCGAACGCCTTCATCGTCTTCATTCATGCGCCATAGATACTCCCCATAGTAAACCACTAAAATTAATTCCTGCAAAGCTGCATCGAATTTCAGCATTAGTTGAACGGGGTTCACCTGAGTGGTAATTTGTCTTTTATATAGAAACGGAAATTTCAAATTATTTTCAAGATGAACAACTCGCACCACCTCGTCCTTATTCATGGTAATCGCATACTCTTCGTTAAATCTGTCCGCGAAATTGCCAACTTGAAAGAATTCTTTTTTCTGCTCCTTGGGCAGGTGCTTTAGTACCAATCTCAAAGTATTACGTTTCCGGAAGTATTCATTAATGCGTATCTCATCTTGTGGATTGTTTGACACATTTCTCCATTCGACCCCATAGCATTCACTTGGACGATAGTTAAGAGCGCCTTGTCCTTTGGGGCATCCTGAGCTTGTTGTGAGGTCACCTTCAAACACACAAATCGCATGCAATAATTCATCGCAGTCCGTAATCGTTTGGCTAAAGTCGGTCTTCTGTACCTTTCGGATTTTGTTTTGTTCCTGGTGTGAAGAGCGAATGGACATGCATTTCTTATCAGATCTAAAATCTAAGATGTTCGTCTTATCATCCACCACTTCCCCCCATTGCTCACCGGGCAGGCGTATCTTAAATGGCAAATATCTACTCTCGCGCTGAACTGGCAGCCAATACTCGGTTAGTTTGCTCTCGTTCAAGAACTTTGTAAGACTTACAACTGCTTGTTTAGATAATTTGTGTGGGAAAATTAGATCTGCCCCCTGGCAAAAGCTGTCATCATACTTCTGAGGCTTCGACGAGACTTTTAGACATAGAACGTCACCATCTTGATCCCTGATTTCCACCAAGTCCTCTGGGCAATACGTCTGATGCCTTTCTCTCTGCTTGCATACGACATTCTCTGGCACCCACTGTCCCGTAGCTGTGTTGCACTCGCGCACCAAGACTTCGCCACTTTCCTTCCAGCAAAGAAAGTCTTCGGAGGTTGTGTAACGCGTGCCTCGAAATTTCCAATAGGCTGTGCCTTCGCTTGTCTCCGTAATGTTGTCTTCGCATTTCTGAACCTGCACATGGTCAAAGAATAGACTTTGAAGTTATGGAATATGATCTCTGACTCATCTACGACCTTTTTGGTTAAAGTACAGGAAGTATGTAGCCACACGAGTAGAAGTAATACGAATCGCTTAGGCATTTTAAGAAGCCAAAAAGCATCAACAGATGCGCACAGCACTTTACGATTTATCTTTCACATCTAAAAACAAAAACGCAGTCCGAGTTATCTTTTCATTCTTTATCTCGATTCAGTTAAATTTCTTTATCTCTCTTATCAAATGTGTGCATTATACCCCTTACATTTGAAAGAACAAATCGGGTGCTTATATTTGTCGTTAATAATAAAAATTGTATATAATAATTTAATTTGATTTAATTGTACATAATAATTTAATAGATTAAACTTGATTCCAAATATATTGATATAAATTTCTAGTCGGAAAATAATTTGATTTTAACAAATACAAACTAGATTTCAAATATTTTTAAATTAAATTATTATTTTTTTTTTTTTCAGAGTATATAGCCAATTTAGCTGTTTGCCGCATTTTCACCCGCAGACGCATAAATAAAAAATAAATAAAAATGTGACTCGAAATGGCTTAACAAGATTCTTTTTTTTCTAGGGCATTTTTTTTTTTTAATTTTCTTCTTTTAAAAATATTGTTTAGATAACGATTATATCAATTAGTGATTTTTGCAAATTTCAGTAGCGAAATGGAAAATGAGTTAAACAAATTGAAACATTTCTTCGTATCCATTCTATTGAAGTACTTGTGTTTTTTGCGGCACACCCACTAACAAATCTTTAATTCCATAGGAGAACCTTTGAATAATTATATTAAAATATCATAAAAGTATGATATAATATATTTATATGGGTGTAGGTATACACTTCTCACAAACGAACTTTTTAAGTATTGAACTGCTCTTTGAATAGATCAAAATTTACATAGCCTAAAAATATCATAATTTTATACCAAATTTGACTGTTTTTGATCGTTAAGAATAAAAACCTGTTTTAAGAACTTAGTCCTGTATGACATTCAATCAGATTAATAAATCAACTTTCATAATGGAATTTCAACTAAAGAGTTAAAGATGTGCCAGAATTACTGAAGCAACTGATTTGATAATAATACCTGTATATTTATAATAGTTGATCTCTTCCATTTACGAATTAAATAATAGTGTTACCCATAAAGTATGCACAAACAACTTATGTTTTACCTGTAAGTCAAATATATATGACTTATGCCTATTTTGAATATTATCTTCTTTAATTTTCAGGAAATGGGATTCCTTAAGTTGCAAGGATGCAGTGCGCTAATATACTTTTGTTTACTGTTTTCTGTTTATGAAGCAGGTCATGTAAGTTGCAAAGATTTTACAAAGTCCACGCTTCGATTCCAGCTAAAGTCTAAGATATCTGTCCTTTAAAAATATATTAATTCAATATACCATTGAATAACATTTCCTTTTAATTCAATAATCCAATCAGGGTTGCGAATCAAGTTATTCTCGTAAGGCTCGTTGCTCTTCTTCTTGGTACTCAACAAGTCCTATATTCTCAGTTGACATTTACATTGAAGTCTTAAAAATATCTCTGTTTTAGGTTACCATTAAACGCAGCATTGACCCATCAGCTTCCTATCCGCTTATTACTGATGACCGACTGCCGAAAGATGTTATTCCTCAGAGCTATGATATTCATTTAGAACCGAAAATTGAAGAAAATGCATTCTCTGGTATAATAAAAATGAATTTGACGTGGAAATCAGACTCAAAGAAAATTTCGATTCACGCTCACTTCAATTTGGATATCAATGATAAGAAAATTGTATTACGAAAAATAAATACGAATAATAGGTATGCATTATAGTTTGAGGGTCAAATATGAATTTAAATATTCATCACTTCGGTTTCTATAGTGATTCACAGTTATCTGAAAATATATCTGTTGTACGTGGAAGTCGATTCCCGAAGAAGACAATTTATATCATTTACCTGAAGGAGGCCATTAAAGAAGGCAGTGAATGCATTTTGGAAATTCCGTTTGAAGGAAGTATTTGGGAGAGTGGAGAAGGACTATTCAAGGGATCCTATTCAAATTGGACTTATTTAGCCACTTACCTAAGACCGAATAACGCTCGACGGTTGTTTCCCTGCTTCGATGAACCTGGATTCAAAGTATTCTCAATACATATTAAAAATATTTCCATAAATAAAATATCATATATTAATTATTATAGGTTCCATTTACAGTCTCCATTACCAGACCAAGCCATTTATTTACGATTTTCAACACTCCACTTAATCGAACAATTAATCAGTAAGTTTAAAATCATATATAATAAATAAAGTATGTTTAAGAAATCTTAAATTAATAATAGTAAAAGAGAGAGATAAATTTAATTTATATTACAGTACTTTATTTGAATTTTAAATACAAATATTTTTCGTGGTTTTCAATATTTTAATTTATTGAGTTATGGATAGAGGAATCTATCTTCTTCAAATAATTCAATTCAAACTTATGCATAATACTCAAGATTTAAAGAAGTGTTGGAATCAAATAAAAATTGTAGTCTTATAAATAAAGATTACATTCTGTCCACTCAAATCTTTTTTAATAGTCTACCATTGGTGCCTAAGACGCTTCCAATACTTATTTATTCATTTATAATATTTGTATATTTTTGATTGCAGTTCTACTTTAAAAGATTATGTAATTGACTATTTCGAAACAACCCCACCGATGTCTGCCTTCACATTTGGTTTTGTGACGGCAAATCTTAAAAAATTACAAAATGAGATTAAACTTGATGAAGATACATCAATCCAAACAGAACCAGTATTAAGTCTTTGGGGATTTGAAGATAATGCAAACCAATTTAAGGTAAAAAATGATAATAATAATCTTAAATTGTAATTTTAAATTGTTGATATGGTTTTTAGGAAATCCACCAAAAAGTTATAATTGTTCACAAAGCAATTCAAAGATATTTTAATGTATCCTTGCCTTTATCTAAAATCGATGTGGTTGTCATTCCTGAGCTACAGGTGGTGCGCCCGGTAGATAATTGGGGACTTTTGCTGTTTAAGTAAGAACAACATCCTGGAGCATAAAACATATTTTAATACTTGATCATATTTTTGATTAGAGAAAGCGATCTTACGCAAAATCGTTATTATGACATAGCACAAGAGTTGATATATCAATGGATTGGCTCGTGGGTGACCCCTGAGTGGTGGACTGATGCCCATCTAAACAAGGCCCTGGCCAGCTTCTTAGCGGCAGATATTGTCTTTAAGGTGAGAAGTAAGATTGCATAAATACGAATTCAAATTGCAATAAATAAAATACATATATAGATAGATGGTGGCATCGAATTCAATGGCAAATATCCTATGACGACGCTTTATTCAATATATTACGAGTTTAGTAAAAGATACCCCCATTCCCGCATTACAGCGATGAAGCAAGAGACAATATCGTACAAATTAGAGCTTGTTATACGCATGCTAAACTTTACTTTGGGCAAAGACTCGTTCCAAAGGGGTCTCAGAACGTTCATTGAGGAGCATCAGTATAAGACATTTGTTGGAAATGATCTTTGGAGTGCGCTAACCAAGCAGGCGACAATGCATGGAACGCTCAACAGCCAATATCATGTGGACGACATTGTCGACTCGTGGTTTGCGATTCATCGGTTACCTGTCGTAACTGTTCGCAGGGATTACGAAAAACGAACCGCAGCTGTTCAGCAAAAACTCTACCTCAGGGAGAGACCACACGACGTGCCTGAACAGGAGAAAATGCTTTGGTGGATTCCAATAGTTTTAAACCGCCAAGATGCACTCAATTTCTCAAATTGCACTCCCTACGTGTGGATGGAAAGGTCTCGGGAAATGACAATTGACAACATGCCACCCAGTGACCAATTTATTATTGTCAACCAAGAAGAAATAGGTCCTTTTCCTGTCAATTACGATGAACGGAATTGGCAAATGCTCTCCAAATTTTTACAAACTGAAACCGGTCGAACTCTGGTTCCAACATACACGAGGTGAGCTTTCAAAATTATTCCCCAACAGCAAAGCTATCCTGCTGATAGGATTAATATTTACTTTGAGTTCTATAAACTATGATAGGTCTGGAACTCAGTGCAAGTTTAAATAACTCAATATGTGTTTGGAAGTTAGACTTCTTAATACAATTTTACGCTTTCAGGTCAAAACTCTTGCACGATGCTTGGAATCTCGCATATGCTGGCGATTTGAGTTTTGCAACGGCCCTCAACATGACATTATTTATGAAATTTGAACGAAATCATATTGTATGGAATCCGGTGTTCACGTTTATTGATCAAATTGGTCGGCATATTGATATGCCGGAAGTCCATAAGAGATTTGAGGCAACTATCAAAATAGGCAGCACAAAACACTAATGGCATTGATAACAACATAGTTTATTACTTTCAGGAATATGTCTTAATACTGCTTACACCTTTATATGAAGATTTGGGTGCGGAAACTGAAGGCGAAGATAACTGGAAAACTGATTTGCGCTCATTGACCAAGAGATTTTTGTGCGGCGCCGGCTATCGACCTTGTATAGAAGAAGCCAAAAATGCGTACAGTGTCTGGCAACACTTACCCGATCCAAACTTGGAGAATCCGTTAGTATTTCTACCCAAATCCACATAATATCCTTTCTAAACTCTTTCTGTATACCAGGGTGCCAAATCATTACATTTGTCCCATTTTCAAATGGGGATCCATGGAAGAGTTTCAGTTCGGCATAGAGCGAGTACTTCAGTTCCCAAAATCACGTAAACAGAACGAGCGAACCTATTTATTGAAGACTCTGGCCGGTTGTCCAACGCAGCCTGAGAAGATTATTCGACTGCTAGAGCAATCGACTCTAGAAGAAAACTCCAACTTTACCGAAAACGATCAGTTCTTAATATATTCCTCACTCACGGCTACCTCCAGCGGCCATTACACGTTATTAAAATTCTTATCCGGCAACTGGACGACGATACGGGAGAAGTAAGTACATTTATATCTATATTGAAAAATAATAATATTATTTAGGAGTATATAATATTTATTATTATTATCCATGTACATATATTGTTCTGAATTTCTACATTTACCAGCATTATGTTGGTTAGAAGCATATCGCGGTATCCTATTTTTTTTAAGAGCTTAATTGTCTTAAAAATACAAGTATTAGAAATAATTATATTTTCATATGAAGTATTTAAAAGCATATATATATTTAATTAAATATTATATTTTCAGATTAATAAATAATACGAACTTGTGGGACCACTTGATAGGCTCGGCCACTGGATTCTTTTTAACTCAAAAAGGTTACAATATGGTGCATCAGCTTTATGAAGAGCATGCTGGGGAATTCGGAAGCGCACAACATATAATCGAAAAGTCACTTCGCAACATAAAAGAAGAAGTTCTGTGGAGTGAAGAGAATCTGCCGGTCATCGAAACTTGGCTAAACAACTTTCTTTCCAAAAACTCAAGTAACTCTTCATAATAGATCAGAAAATATCAAATTGTTTGAGCACGTGTGTTAGATAATAATGAAAGAAGAATAATAAATGAAATACATTTTTGGCATATTGATTTGCATATTTTAGTAAAGATTTTATTTATTTTGTTGTACAAAATCGTAGGTTTGTTATGCAGAGTATGAAACATGATCCTTCTTCTACTTGATTCTTCTTTAGGTATTCGTCATCTCTTAGTATTCGTCACCTTCGTCTACCTCGGTGGTGGAATCAATTCCGACCTCTTCATAGTCCTTCTCGAGTGCGGCCAGATCCTCCCGAGCCTCGGCGAATTCACCTTCCTCCATGCCCTCGCCCACGTACCAGTGAACGAATGCACGCTTGGCATACATTAAATCGAACTTATGATCCAAACGAGCCCAGGCCTCAGCAATGGCCGTGGTGTTGGACAACATGCACACCGCACGTTGAACCTTGGCCAAGTCGCCGCCAGGCACCACAGTGGGTGGCTGATAATTGATGCCGACTTTGAAGCCGGTTGGGCACCAGTCGACGAATTGAATTGATCGCTTCGTCTTGATTGTGGCGATGGCCGCATTCACATCTTTGGGCACCACGTCTCCGCGATAGAGCATGCAGCATGCCATATACTTGCCATGCCGTGGGTCACACTTGACCATCTGGTTGGCGGGCTCGAAGCAAGCGTTTGTTATTTCAGCCACAGTTAATTGCTCGTGATAAGCTTTCTCAACGGAAATGACGGGAGCATATGTAGCCAAAGGAAAATGAATGCGTGGGTAGGGGACTAAATTGGTTTGGAACTCTGTTAGGTCAACATTGAGTGCTCCGTCGAAGCGCAACGATGCTGTTATTGAGGAAACTATTTGGCCAATTAAGCGATTTAGGTTCATATAGGTGGGTCGCTCGATGTCTAAGTTCCGACGACAAATGTCATATATGGCCTCATTGTCAACCATAAATGCGCAGTCTGAGTGCTCCAGGGTGGTGTGGGTGGTTAAAATCGAATTGTATGGCTCGACGACAGCAGTTGATACCTTGAAACGATACGAAATAATGTGTTAAAAATACATACACATATGTACTCTATATATGTCACAAATTTTGGGTGTGTTTGCACACAATTTCCCGATTATCTCATCAATTATTTTACTTACTTGTGGCGCTGGATAAATGGAAAACTCTAATTTTGATTTCTTTCCATAATCAACTGATAGACGCTCCATGAGCAACGATGTGAATCCGGAGCCAGTTCCTCCGCCGAATGAGTGGAAAACCAAAAAACCCTGAAGACCCGTGCATTGATCGGCCAGCTTGCGGATGCGGTCCAGCACAATGTCCACAATCTCCTTTCCGATCGTGTAGTGACCACGAGCATAGTTGTTAGCCGCGTCCTCCTTGCCAGTGATCAACTGCTCCGGGTGGAACAGCTGGCGATAGGTGCCAGTGCGCACTTCGTCAACCACAGTAGGCTCCAAGTCGACAAACACTGCGCGTGGCACATGCTTTCCAGCACTAGTTTCGCTAAAGAAAGTATTGAAGGAATCATCGCCACCACCAACTGTCTTATCGGAGGGCATATGACCGTCAGGCTGAATTCCATGCTCCAGGCAGTATAACTCCCAGCAAGCGTTGCCGATCTGAACGCCAGCTTGTCCAATATGAACCGAAATGCACTCCCTCTGCAAAAAAAGGAGGTAATTTAATACAGAGCTACATAGAAAAGTGCAGTTCAGTAGACCGTGAAATACTTCTATCAATATGTAGGTGTGGGTACATTTTCGTGAGTATTTATATAAATGTATACATATATAGAATTAAATGTATGAATAATGTATATGTATGTAAAAGGGGAGTTTTCCAGTATTTGATATGGATATACGAGATAAATCTGAGCCCATCAACAAAATGTAAAAGTATTTTGTTTAATAAATTGTTAAATTAGTTAATTAATAATATTTCTGTATATGAAGAACAATAAAGACTTGTGATAATACAATATGTATATTCATATGATATCATACAAATGACAAGTAGCCTGCCATCAAAATTATTACTGCTTTAGCTAAATACTGTTAGCTAAATACCAAAAATAAATATCTTCATATTACTGATGATATATGTATATATGTAGTATGTGATATTAAATCTTGTATATATGTATACACTATTTATAAATTGTAATTTTAATTTATATCTTATTTAAAAATTATATAAATAATTTAGCGTTATTATTTTATTTATTTATTTATATATATTTTTTTATCATTAAAATATAAAAATCTAAATTTTTACTTTTCAATTTATTATTTAAAAATATAAAAAAAATTAATTAAATCGTGAAAAAAGTTACAACAAAAGTTATACTTATTTTATGTTTACTTACCATATTTTATTTTTGTTGATAAAGCAATAATAGGATCTAAAACGAGATTTAAATGCCTTTTAGAACAAAAAACAGGCTGAAAATGGAATAAAAATGGTAATCTGGTAATTCTCCAAACTTTTGTCCGTAATGAAACACAGCTGGAAATCAACTAGTCGAGACATCTGCTCTGCACGTCTTTTTATAGTCGAGCGAATTACTTATATGGGCATTTTTCGAAGCACGATCTTCGAGGGCTGCTCTGCCACTTGCTTTCGAATGCTTTCGAACGACCAAATGTTGAGCATTTAAGTTCAGTGATGCGTTTAATTTAATGTCTCGAATCAAGAAATTCGCCATGATATGTACTCTCGTTTGTGCAATATATTCTTATGTATTTATAAATCAAAGAACCTTACTTTATACTTTGAAAAATCAAATAACATAAAAATATATCTCTACATATTAAGCTATAGTAATATTATAAAGTGCAGAACATTTTGCTATACTCATTCCCATGTTTAACAAGTAAGAAAGCTCTAGTCGAGACTGCTCGACTACGAGATCCCCTGAACCCTACAAGCAACTGATATTTCAATAATAATTAGCAAGCACACGCACACACACACACGCATACAAACAAACACACGCACAAACATACACATACAAACAAACACACGCATATACACACACTGTTGAAGAATTTAATTTCTAGACGTACGATCGTAATGAAACTTTCAGAACGTAATCATAATGTTAAAATGTATGTGTATACCGAAGCACAAGTCTCTAGTATTTGATATACGACTTTTAAAAAGATGAGGGTGAGGGGTGGATTTAGGGGTGGGGGGTAAATTTTAAAAAATCGAAATTGTATAAAGTTCATCTTAATATACATTTTGAATTTGGAGACTCTAGCTTGAAAGATGTAGGAGATATAATTTTTTTGATCTTCGATAAGGTTTTTTATCGATAAAAAAGTATCTGAATTAGTTATGCTTTTTTAGTGATAAGCTCGATATACGCGTGATTTATACGGACATTTTTTAAAAAAGTTGAAGTCTCTAGCTCTTATATCTTCTGAGATCGACGCGTTCATACATACGGACAGACGGACGGACGGACGGACGGACGGACAGACAGACAGACGGACAGGGTCAAATCGACTGAACTCGTCGCCCTGATCAAGAATATATGTATATACTTTGTGGGGTCTGCCACGCCTCCTTCTGCCTGTTACATACATTTTAACAAAACCATTATACCCCGATTTCCCATTTTCAATGGGTTCAGGGTATAAAAAGATATGGTATCTACTACATATATATCATGAGGGTGTGCCAAATCGAGTAAGACTGAGTCATTGATTAGTTAAAGAGCAAAAGCACAAAGTATACATCCATACACACTAAGGATGTGCTAAATCGAATCTGACTATAAGTGTATCGATAGCGGACATCGTATGCACAGTGATCTAGATGACGTAAAAGTCTTGCTAGGCCTCACAACAGATATTGCTAGACAACATTTTGGTTTTAACCATTAATACTAATACTAATTTAACCCAATACACCTGAACAAAACGGCATTGATATTATGCATCGATATGCACCCTTATCAACTTGCTGAACATCTAGTCGGCTTGCTAAAAACAAATATTAGGGGCAACTGCGGCCAAAAAGTCAAAAGCAATTACATACATATTTATTCACTCAGGTGCAAGGAACAGATGTAATCCTTTTCAAGGCATCAAAAGTCCATGTGTTTCCCAGTTACTGTTTTAGTTATCTATGTCTCAATTGCAGTCATGCCACTTCAGTCATGCCATTTCAGATATAAACTTACATATGAAGCACTTCATTAAATAATCTCACAGTATTACATTAAATTCAATATAAAATTTTAACTCATAAGAAGCAAATAAAAAAATAAATAATAAACAGGGTGTAATAAATAAATATAATACCCATATCTGTACAATAAGTCAGTCGGCTCTTGATGATAATACTGTTGTTCGAATATTCATTTTTATTATTATTAAATATAATTGGTTCACGATTTTATTTTTAAATGCGTATGTCTAGTTGGTATTGACATTGGGATCCAGTCTGCCAAAATAAATAAATAATACCATCATTTCATTTGGAAATTACAAGACTAGACATTCGTCAATAGTTGAGATTACGAATATGATTTGTTCTTTAGCTTTTTTAGGAATTCCTTCGCTTGCTTATCACCTTGTCTATACTCCAGAGCTCGTAGTGCATGTGAATCTTCAAAAATAAAAATGAAATGAAATAGTCAAATTTATTTTTAAACTTTTCAATTAGCTACTTACCAGTATACTCTGGCCTACATAGACTCATTAGAATCTGTTCGCCTTCAGCTGCAATAATATCTGCAAATGTTATATAGCATTCAGCTATATATTGACTTGTCATTCCAAATAAATCTTTATCCTTAACACAAAATAAAATCAAGCTATCTTCCATCTGGCGTTGTTCTGGAGTCAAATGTCTAATTTATATAAGTTGATAAGATAAAATCTTATTACCTTAGCTAAAATAAATTACACTTACATTTTAAATTGTTCATCATAAAGGGGAAAACAATTTTTGTTATGAACGGCAGTTTTAAGTGGTGTAAATCCATTAAATCTTATATTGGGAATCATAAAGACTTTGACGAATGAATCACATAATCCATTTTTATCCATAGATACCAAATTACGAGCATTCAATATTGTCAGCTAAAATTAAAGCAAATTGTTATTCACTTTATTATGTTACGTAAAACTTAGACGTTTAACTTGGTGAACTGAAGCCACGGCTTTGAATATACATATACTGGGCACTATATTATGGTCCAAAATCTGTATCTGTATCCGTATATGTTTAACTGCATCTACTATCACTATCCGTAAATCTGTAGCTGTGTCTCTTCATCTGTATCTGTTTAGATGTATTTGTGCATCTGTATCTATGTATATGTATCTATGTATCTGTCTCTGTGTATCTATATCTATGTATCTTTATTTGTATATGTATCTGTGTTTCTGTATCTATGTATCTGTATCTGTATCTGTGTATCTGGATCTGTGCATATTTATCTGTGTATCTGAATCTTTGTATCTTTATTTGTATCTGTATCTAAGTATAAGTATCTGTATATATGTAACTATGTATCTGTTTATCTGTATCTGTACGAACAGCAAAAATAGTATCATCTTTTCATTATGTTTTTAATATATGACCAATGTAAAATATTTTGCTTAGCTTTTCATATTAAATGTATATAGAATCATCCCTATCAAATAGATTTTACAAACTTTTTGGTTATTTTATATATGTATATGTAATTAAGTTGGTTAATTAGTAATACTCACGATTAATCCAGAATCTGTAAATTGTGCACTTATTGTAAGTTGTCCAAAGGGTGATGTCTCTTGCTGTTTCTGGTATTTAAATCTTTCTAGATAGTATTGATGAATAAGATCAGCCGTTTCGAGAGCATGCAGCTCAAGAGTGCTTTCAATTTCTGATAGAATCCTTACATCAGACGTTTTTGTATCCCCAATCTTAAAACTGGATATCATATTATGTAGCGTGGCCCTCAAGTTTTGAAAGAATGCTGGTGGACGGCGTTTCTGAGGAATCGCAAAAAATAATGTGATAGTAAAATAAAACTACTGTACTCAAGTCACACTTACATCGAGATTAGATTGTACAAGATCATAAATAATTATTGACAGCTCTTCCCAAATGCTATCTAAAACTCTTTTGAAATTGACTTCATTTAGATTATCATAAAGAGTCTTCAATGATCCGTCTAGGTACATCATCAGTCTTTCCATGGAATTTGAGTTTTCGTGGAGTACTTCAGCTCCTTCTGTTAAATATCGCCGAATCGAGGGAGACATCCTACGAGCAACATTTTCAATAAGCTCAACAATTTGATTGCGCTGTGTATCAAGGGCATTATCGATAACAGCTTTTATAGTAGAGGCACACCGTTGGGCATCCAGGTCGGTTTTGTAATCTCCCAAGCGTCGTATCACAGTATCTGTACCCAGCTCCTACAAAAATTAATGTATATATAATACAAAATAATACTGAATAAATAATATCAACTACTTTTGAAATGATACAACTTATCTATGTTATATAATCAAATTCAATTGATTCAACTATTTCAAGTCATTATCGAAGAGCCTTTTTAAGCAATCAATTCAGCAATTCTTAATATCGAACTAAATCTATATACCTTTATAAATGAGGGTAAACTTTGACGAATGTAGTCCATATTATTTATAGCCAAGCACCATTCTTCCGATAAATCTAAGATGAAAAAAAAATACCAAAAGGTTAAACGCGTATATTAAAATCGTCCCAACTCGTTGACTTACTAAACATATCTCCATCTTGTTCCCTTTTAGTTATAGCTTCCACTCGGTGAGACATACGCTGTGCATAGAAAACGCAGCATCGGCATATATCCTGGAAATGAACAATATTTCAAAGCATATTTTCTATAAATTCCTTTTTAGCAATTTACTTACATTAACGATTTTGGCCACAAACAAATAGGATCCTTCTATTTCTGGCCAATCCAGTTGTTGCCAAAATATCTTAATCTGATAAAAAATCGCTAAGGTGTCGACTGCTGATGAACTATACTTAACAGTTTCATCTACAGCGCAAAGTTGGTCCAGGTCAATGGCTTTCTGAATACGATTCAAAGCTTTAATAATTGAAATGTCAAGCCAATGAGTTACGCCTCTGTAGAACCACAAGTAAAATTCATTCATCTCCAGCTGACAGTTGGGACAGAGTGATTGTCCTGTAAAGAGAATGAGAACATTAATACAAATTCATTATATATGATCTTTTTTAGACATAATTACCTAGAGTATTATACCGTTTGAGTACCAAATAAACTTCAAATAATGTTGTTCCCATATTAACATTGTCAATATTTGGCAAATATTCAAAATTGTCGTCAGGAACATCCAACCTTTTAATGTTGGAACAGACTTCCTCCACAATAGCTTTGCATATTTCCGTCAGCTTTGAGTCATAGAACATAAATAGTGTCGAGGAATAGCTGACCCGAAGTTTGCTGAAAAACACAAATACTTCATATATAAATACATGCATATTACGTCTATATAAAAAGTACTAAATACAGGTACTGCATTCGAAGTGTGCGTGTGCTTAATGAAATTTAGGGTAATTTATACTCAGTAAGAGCACCCCCACAGCAAGTTAATTGCTTTTATAATTTGTGCTATATTGATTTATTACCATAATAATTAAAAACCAACCCATTTTATGACCCATAATATTGAATAATATTATTTGTAATAATGCTTTACTTACTGATAGAACAGTTTATCAAAATATTCCATCGCACGCTGTAGATCTGAGCGAACCATTAGTATGATCTTAATTACATTCTGCAATTTCTCTTCATCCGAATCATGATCCTTGGTTTGAGTGCCGACTTCTTTGATTTGTTCCATCCACTCTTTGGCTCCGCTATTGATAGCGGCAATAATAACGTTATCGATCGTGTTCGGTTTCTCAGAGTTTTCGTTTTCTAACCAGCCATAGACTGTTGTGGGGAACAGATCTATTGTCGCTGGGACCTCAAATGTTTGCAGCTTCGAGAGAATGTCTAGTACTTCACTGAGCGTCTTCAGAATTTTATTTTCACTGATTTGTTTGGAGCGTAAATGTCTTAAGATTGAAAAGCAAGATGGTAGCAACCGCTTGGCACCCTCCCAGAATGTTTTCACATCCTCTGAATCGTTTGGCAAAAAGTTTATTACTGGAACCAGAACTTCGAGTATTGAATTAAAGAGTACGAAATTCAGTTTGTGAGTCTCGTGGACAGTGCTATACGCATGCCACTGGCAAAGCGCACAGTCAACGGGGGAGAGCCCACTCTGAACGGCGTGTTGAGTTCTGATTGCTTCAGCCATCGCTCCGAATTTCCCGCTCCACCAATATTTGGCCACCTGAGACGAATCTAACTCGTGCACCAGTAACAATTTCAAGAGGTGTTTATGTTCTTGACTTGCGACATTCTTATTCTTTTCGGCACTGAGAGCAATGTTCACCAGGATAGAACCGCGACTTTTTGTTTTACTCCCTTTTTCCAGATTATACCAAACGGTCAGTCCTGTAACTGGAATAGACTTGTACAAAATTCGAAGAGTTTTTAAAAAAATTTTAATTTGTATTGTTATTATTGGGAAGATCGATTTGATTAGATTTCCTATCCCAAATATTTACTTGCAGTTTCAATAAACAGATAAGCTATTTGCTATTACATACTTATATTAGATACATATCTATATATCCATTATATGCTAACCTTTAGCGAAATCATTGCGCGTCCAATTAATTCATTATCATGCTTTCCAGATGAGGCGGTAACCGCAATTTCTTTCATAAGCTTGCTTAGCCCGCGTACACCCTTAACATCCAAGAGCTTGTTGACCTTGTCTTTGACAGTTTCCGCTGCATCAAAGTCCCTATTGAAAATAAAAACATTTTTATTAAATTACTTATTCGATTTATTTAACAGCTGAAGCTGACTTTGAATTAATTTAATTTATTTTTGATACTATTAAATTAAAACTGAACTTGGCCCAGCTCACAACACTTAAAAAAGTATACCTCTTTTGTTTAAATTCCAGTCTATAACTAAAACTAAAACTAAATTATTTAGAAAGAATAAGAGTCCAGATTGTTATAATATTTTTACCAAATTATCTAATACTTAATATTAAATACGTAATTAATGATTTTCAGAATAAAATAAAATAATTATGATACTACATATTAACAATTACCAACAGTCATTGCGCGCTCTCCACATTTGGAATGTAAATACTTTCTGGAATTTTAGTTTATATTTATTTTCGCAAATCTATTAAATACTTTTTAAGAAGTAAGTAAACTTGAAAAATATAATAATTGATTCATTTTAGTTTTAAATGTTTACGATAAACAATTTAAAATCTATTAAGTTTCAGAAATACTCGAAGAAATAAAATGTTTACGATAAACAATTTAAAATCTGTTAAGTTTCAGAAATACTCGAAGAAATACATTAACATAACTATCTGGTTTCAAGCTCTTCAAGACTTGAACAAATACAGCGATTGCTGGCACTTGGCCATTTCAGATCACAAGCATCAGAAATTAATTTGCCTAGCAACAGAGAGACATCTAAACATATGACTCGGAACTATTGAAGAAACGTAAAAAAATAGAAGTGAATTTTCTTTAATTTTGGTAAGGTGGATATTTTGATCTGCAAAAATTTTGTCTTTGATGAATAAAAACACAAAATAAACTCCACACAATTGGTTTTAATAATATCGAAACAAAGCAAAATATTCAATTAGATTAAACATACATATGTATAATATTTTAAAAACTTACCAAACTTCTATAATGAGAACTTCATCACGAGGACCTTCAGTAATTGGTCTAGAAAAATCAAATAAAATTCAATCAACACTTAACAAATAATTAATATAATCAAGAATTAATATTAAGAATTAATATAATCAAGAATACTTACAATGAAAAATGCTCCTCCCATATTGGATTCAGAGTAGACGTTTTCACGGAAGAATTATAACGGTGTGAAATGTTTGATTCCAAGTACAGTGTTACGAAGGGATCGGATGATCCATTCGAGTCCATAGGTAGTAAGTTTTCTGCTTTAATAACTTCAACATTGAGCCTTAAGTTAGGTGGTTCCTTCTTCATCGCGATCTCCGAAATTTCCAAATGGGTGGCATTGGGTATTTTGAATACTTCCTTTACAAACTCAACCAGACTTTCTCTACAGGCATCACTACTCTCACAACCAATATTATTGTAAATTTCAAACAGGATCTCCTCGTATAAGTCATCAATCTGAAATAATAAGCATTATAAGAATTCACACATTCATATTTGTATAATAATCTGGCTTTTAGTTCATTTCGTCCATTTTTGCTAATAATAATAATAATATATATGTATATAATATATAATAATATTTATATATATATGATTCTTCCATCTGTAATTGACACTACGGGCACCTAAGAGTCTGAGCTTAAATTATATAAACGATATGTACTACTTATTTAAATTTATATGAATATTTCAGAATCACTTTTGGAAAAAAGCTAACAATTAACAAAAATATTTATATCTGTACTTCCCTTTTAAGCATAGCTCGAAGACAATATAGCCAGACACACTGCACATACCAGAGGCTATCGTTAAGTACACAAAGATTATAATTATTCGTTTTTCTTTTCGAACATCTCACCATTCGCAGCAACAATCGAGAAAAAAATCAACATTTTTTGAATGTGCTTACATTTCTGCAAACATTCTTTGCTGGATGGTCGAAAATTAAATATGGAAAAGTAAACATCGAACTTAATAACTCATTTCCCATAATGTGGAGCTGTGGCTAAAGTAAACACAGATATTCCGTATGTGAATGATTAAGAATATGTGTGGCTGAAATTAGTTTATATAGATATATTTAGGTAAAAGAAGATTTGCAGGAGCAGGACTTCTACGATATTCCTTAATGTTTTAGAGTATATCATAGTCGCATATACCCAACTAGAGCATTCTAATATTTGAATATTTATATTGAACTATACTTCGAATAAATACTATCAAATATCAAAATACTCTGGATGTTAACAAACAATATGGATTTCGAGGAAATATTAATTCTAAGAATTCTACAAATGAAAAAAACTATGTTTCAGTTTGTTTGAATAAAATTTTCCAATAATTAAGTTGGCCTATCGCTTTATAGTTTGAACTATTACTCTAAACTGATTTCAATCGAATCTAAGATTATCAAAAAAAATTTAGGTACAATCTAAAGGCGCGCTACTTTATTGAATATTTTTTTACTGTCCATTATATACACTCAAAAAAAAAATAAAAATATTCAATGTTTTTTAAATCCATGAGTTCAATTTATTTTAAATAACTAGACAATATTTACTTACAGTCATGGAATGACACACTTCTTTTGCGTGAGACTCTAATAAATGCTTGTGAACACCGCGGAAATACTGATTGGATATACTTCCATTTCTATTAAGAATGCGCTTGCGTCGCTCCGCCGTTTCGTTTAAGGAGAGAGTCGAACACACTTTTTGAATATGTCGCGTCTCATGACCCGCAGTTCGATTTAAACTTAAATATTTTGAACTTTTATCGGTTGAGTTTCGTGAGGTCATATTGGACAGAACTCGTGGCAACGATAAATAGCTCATTTTAGATATACAGAAGTATTGAACAAATTTGTATTATTAATTTATAAACATTTTGCACTTTTGCTTTTCTTTATTTTCCGTCTATATTGTGGAGCATCGCCCAACTATAATATATTCACTATATATTATATTATTATATGAACATTTCAGGTATCCGAATGTCAGTTTAGCGGGTTCCAAGAGGTCCCTGCAACAGTACCAGTCTTAGGTATATGTAAATCGAAAACCCATTAACAGTGTCAATGCCGCGAATAAAAATTTTTACATCTAATCACGCTGACCGTGAGCTGCTTTTGGGTGTGTATGAGCAGAATTCGTTTTCGAGATTGTTTTCTAAGTATCTCACAAGATAAAGAGAGAAGCTGAATTATATAGTAGTGCTTTAGCAAATGTTTTATTTTTGGAACTTTGAAAAAAAGCTCAATGTTTATGAACCTATGTGTATTCAAAGTATTGGGGAAAGCACACACAGCAAGTGAATGAATAAATGCTTTTTGTGTACACATACACAAACACACGGCATATGTGTACACATAAACATCTATGTAGTGCCAGTGTAGATAAGTAGATACTAAAGCAAACAAATTTATAGACTATTCTCAGCCCAATCAGTTCGAATTGTTTATAGATCGTTCCTACGGTTAATCTAACAAAGGGTCAAGCAAAAATTACAGTTCTGCTTCTTTGTTAGTGTCCATTATTTTGAAATATACCTTTTCCATGGGCATTATATGTTTAAAAAAATTTTTAAAAATCGTCATAAGTATATACAGATATAGTACCTATACTTTAAACACAGACATATCACATATAAATACATGTATTTTCAAGGTATGAATGAATTTGTTTTCTCTTCATTCAAAACTTTTAATGAATGTTGAATGAAATTTTTCTCTCTATACCCCTTCTCTTTCCCGACATTCGAAAATGCTTTCATATTAACTAATTCCCTTTCAATAATGCAACAGATGATTACATTTTTAATTTCCATAACGTTAAAGGTTATCTTAAAAATACCCTTGTTAGCTTAATAAGCTTATTCAAGTTTTTTTTACTGCTTGCATGAATTTTATAACTGTTATTATTAAAGTATCGAAAAAATTCGATTTTTTTTTAATCAATTAATTTAATTAAAAATAATAAACAGTGCTTAAAATTGATTAACCAAAAATCTTCACAAACATATATACTTGTACTTACATTCATACAAACATTTTCCTTTATATTATTGACAGATATTAAGTCTGTCTCACTGCCCAATGTGGAAGTATCGAAACTTTCATTATCATCTGTTTTTAATTCCAGTCCACTATCCGTGCAGGATCCATCATTAACCTTTGGGATTCCAGCCTCGCCTTCTTCCCCTTCTTCTGCTTCAGAAAATGGAGCCAACGATGTTTTAAAATTATTTTCATCCAATTGAGATTTCTGTCTCAAAAACGAGCCAAACTTTTCAAAGAAACCATCATCGCTATCCTGGAGTCTGCGGTAAGAATAAACAAATAAAAAATTATAATTAATATAATAATAATATAGCGAGAAATTCAGGCACACCAGTACCCAAGAGAACTGCAGAACAGAAAAGTCTGTTGTGTATGACATCTAATAATTATATATAATTAATGCATATATACGGAATTTAGCATATCAACACTTAGCCTTATCAAACATGTATATGTATATATTCTTGAGCAACGTAATAAGGTCATATCTGTCTATCTGTCTATGAAAAGCAAGGGATGAAGAAGAACTACGGAATATCATTTAAGTTGTCTTGATATACGCATGAGTATTCATTTGATATTTATTTTTTATTAAACGAAGCTAGAGTGCTTGCAGCAGCAGAGAGTGTCCCATTGACGCCGAACTCAACATTTGAGCGCGAGGTAGACTTTGAGTAAAAGCCATCCTATATAAAGGGCAGCGGCTGCAGCATTTCTTCAGTCGCCCAGACCTGGTCAGTCGTGCAATGCAGTGATGTGAAGTATTGGGTCTTTCAACTAAGCATTAAAGAATTGGAGGAAATATTTAACGGATATACGTAGAGGAAATACGTAAAGGAAATACTTAGATACTTAAATAAGTAGAGGAAACACATAGAGGAAATACGTAAATGAATTACGTAGAAGAAATACGTAGAGGAATACGTATAGGAAATGTGTATAGAAAATACGTAGGAAATATACTTGAAAGAAATACTACTACTAAAAGGTGCTAGCATTTGTATACCCTGAACCCATTGAAAATGGGGAAATCAGGGTACAATGGTTTTGTTGAAATGTATGTAACAGGCAGAAGAAGGCGTGACAGACCCCACAAAGTATATATATTCTTGATCAGGGCGACGAGTATATACAACGGATATCGAGTTTAGCTCAAAAATCTATAACTCATTCCGTTATTTCTATCGATAAAATCTTATCGAAAATCAGTAATCTAATTATATCTGCTACATCTTTAAAGTCTTCAAATTATTAACATATATTTTATACAATTTTAATTTTTGAAATAATTCACCCCCACCCCTATATTCACCCACTCAGCGATAAATCTCTAAAAGGCGTATTTGAAATAGTAGAAACTTGTGCTTTGGAAAATATACGCATTTTAATAATGTAATCACAATCTTTAAGTTTCATGAAGAAAGTACATCCAAAAAAAAAAGTTTTTAAGCAACTGAGTTCCCATAGAAGACCCACAAGGCAGCCCATTGTATGTTTATGTGTGCCTGCGTACGTGTGTCTGTGAGTGTGTGTATTTCTTGTGCAAGCAGGAAGAAGCAAAGAATTATCATGATGAAATATCAGTTGCTCGAAGGGTTCAGGTGATATCGTGGTTGAGCTTTCTTACTTCTTACTCTTAATTTCTTTTGTACCGTTATCTATGACTTCTTTTAAAAACAATTAATTAATTCAGTTGCCTTTTCAAACATGGTCTGATTATTAGTACTCTTAATTCTAATCAGTCACATAGTAACATTCAAATAAGACCCTCCGACAGTATTGAAGTTATCTTTTTTAAATGCTTACTAAAAGAGACATTCGCTCAGGATATATGTATATGAAGGAAAACAAAAGCTATCCCACATTAACTAATGTAATATTTAGACTATTTAGTATGTGTTTACATACATATATAAATTTGTCAAAGTTTGTATCCTACGGTGTTTTACAATGATTCGACAATCTGGTGTATCGTCCATTGATATCAAACCACAAAATCAATTATGTCAATCTCACTAAAAGCTTAAAAATGGCAACGCACACGCACAACACTCCTCTTTAAGTTGACCTTTCAATAAATCAATCAAGAAAAAATAAATAAATGAGTCGCCTGGCTGCTTATAGGAGAGAGGTCAATAGCATGTAGATTATTTTTATTCATTAAAACAAACAAACTTTTTCCGTAGAGTTGAACCATTCCTTTGATGAACAGAACATTTAACAAATCGATTCTTATAGAGGTTAGTCTTTAGATATTCCAGCGATGCCCATTCCAATTGCAGAAAATACAACTTAGTATCACAGTCCAACGCGGTTTTCTAGTTTTAAATCAGTTTGTTGTCTTACATTTGCTTGAACCATTTATATTAAAACAGATCGAAAACAAAACATAATCTTAAAATAAAAAAAAGTTTTCAGTATTTCGTAATAAATTAAAAGTCTAAATGTTAACGATACCGTTTTCATTGAAATGAGTTTGGATTATAAATAATTATTTAACGGGAAAAATTTCGTTACAAGATATATAAATTGATAAATATGATCTCTGTAATTAAAGTTCTCTTTTCGGTAGTTCGATTTTCCTTAATGCAAATTTTTCATTTTATTAGTTTTTAATTTATTTACTGAAGATGGCCTTTGGCTTATCATATTTTTAGTTTGCACACTTTTGACACCTGTCAAAGAAATTTCTGCAGTCAGAAAATTAAACGAGCTTGCTAAATTACATTTTACAAGAATGGCAAGACATATAATCGATGTACATATGTATATTTCAGCTAAAGATTTACACATAAATCACTATATAACTGTGAATATAACGACGTAGTAAAGCTAATAAATAAATGCGTATATTCCATTCATGTACATATATATAATCTTATATATGTATATGATGAGAATAAGAATTGACAATTGATACTGATACAATTGATACATGCCCTTCAAAGTGCATGATAAGATTACAAAGCCCGATGTAAATCAATAATGCAGTAGTTAACTATATTTAAGTATATACCTATGTATAAAAATATAAATGTTCAACCCTTATACAATATGATATAATATGTACACAGATATATTTAAGTGATTCTTGTTAGCGAGGTAGCTCCGCTTCCAGCGGAAACATGAATAAACACATATGAATAAACACATACTTCATTTTGGTTTATTATTAGCTTAACATGAATAATATATAAATATTTTACACTATATTATTGCAAATACTCTTTATAAATATTTATCAAATATTCGAGTCGTAATTCCAATTTGTACGAATTGTGTATCTTTATTTACATTTACTATCGATTTATAGCCGGGGTATACATACATATATTACCTATTGTCTCCACATATCAATATAGACTGAGCACAGTGTTGTCTTATAAAGTTAATGCGGTCAAGAAGCTTCATTTGCCCTCAATTTACATTTATTTTACAATATTTATTTTACAAGAATCTTTCCATTTTCCAGTAATTTCGTGAATTGAACTCCACAAACAACCGAAAACAAACGCATTCACCACGACCTTTTGGCTAGAACTGTTTGAGCAGTAAGAGCTTTGTACGTTAGCCGCTTGAAAGATAGGGCCAAAACAGACCAATACAAATGCACCAGTTACATCCACACTATAGTTGTTGCTTTCGCGTGTGTGTGTGATGTCTTCATGGTTCATGATTTTGAAGATATACCTGCATATACGGATGTATGTATGTATATACATATGTACATGTGTATGTGTGCATGCACCTAATTAACATACACAAGCTCAACCATAGTAAATACTCATTTTCATGAACCATGTTACAGCGAACCCTTAGCAACAGCAATACAGAGCACGCACAAACGTGCACACGTACATATGTATGTATGTATGTATGCACATAACTAAATGAAATTAGTGCATCATAACACGGGTGTATCAGCATGCATATGTAATTATGTATGTATGCGTGTATGCGTATAAACCACGAAATCTGAAATAGCATTCACAGTTACATTTACATGCATTCATTTTTACAAATATTCGTGATCACATATATACATACATACATATGTACATATACACAAATACATACACATGTATGTAGTATACCCATACCCATAGTCTATAGCTTTTGGAGTTTACCAGATCGAAAGCTTTTCTATGATACTACAATCTGTGCCCTTAGGTGGGATCGCTCATAATAATACATACATGTACATATGTACATGAATTTCAGATTGGGAAATACCCTGCACACTACGATATTCCAGCTTACTTCTTACTCACTGCACATGCACTATAACAATGATGCCTTTGTACCGTAGAAACTTGTATTGGGAACGAATAAAACCAATATATGTACATATGTATATATAAAATAACCAAAGTTAGTTTAGTCTTATTATATTATTCCTTATATATAAAAAATCAAAAAAATATAGGTTATCAATGGTCTAAGCATGTAAAATGTTTCTTGGCTACAGATTTTTATGTGTATAATCAGTAATATGTTAAAATTTAAGTTTTATATATTTCTTCACAAGACTCTCTGATATAATCTAGCTCCGATTTAAAGTGAAATTGAGCAATTTTCTTTTCAATTGTCATATGTCAATATATCAAACCTAATACCCCGATCTTGAAGGTAATGTAAATTCGTTATTATTATATACTTTACAATGTAAATGCTTTTATCTAAGATGTCATTTAAGCTATAGATATGAAGCAAAAATTTTTTACATACTTATTGTCCCTAAGATTTATTAGGTAACATTCGTTACACATTTATAATCAAGAAAAAAAAAATCAAGCAAAAGAAAGCTCACTTTTGTATTAAAAATATTAGAAATGTAGCGTTCTTTTGGACTTTTCGACACCGATGCGTTTTCTGTGATGGATAGGCTCTCAACTGTCTGTCACAAGTATACATACACTTTAAATTATCGCCTGTTACATGAACATTATACCCTTGCCAACAGCACCATTTCAATGGGGAGTAAGGTATTAAGACAATGCAAATTAATGTGATCCAATTGTGATCCAACTTATGTTTAGTGCGCATGCAGCGCAGATCTCATCTCATCAAGAGACACTTATCTTCATTAAACAGTACTCAGTTGGCACTGTTAGACAAGATTCACATTTCAACTACTATTTGATTTCAAAAGCAATATCTCTGGTTAGTGGCAATATGTATGGGTACATTCAGTGGTACATTTCATTTGATTTTCGGCCGATAGAATCGATTTCTGAGGCAAAACAACACAGCTACATATACTATATATATATGTCTAATGAAAATCTAATGTACTGTGCCATCTTTAGTTGCACGAACATAACTAAACACATAACAACAATTTCATATAATACAGATAAAACAGCCGATGAAGATTATAATAGATAATATCGATAGCTATGGGCGAAAGCTTTTCGTTGCCAAAATGTGTTTTGTATTGTGATTTAAATGTAACACGTCTAATACAAATACACAAAAAAATACACCAAACAAAACCCGGCCTACACAGCAAAAATTATTATTATTAATGTGTGTGTATATTTGTTTACATGTTAAATACGTATTTATGTGTGTCTGTATGTGTACGGAGTCTATGATTAGATGTGTCATCGTACATATATGTATAATGTTGGCGTTCTTACTTGAGTCTCGTTTTTTTGTTATCGCAAGATCATATGATACATATGTATATGCACACATACATATGTATGTATATGCAGAATAGGAACATATTACTTATATTATATATTTTAGCATTTATACATTTATATTCCCATTTATATACACATACATACATATGTACTTAGTTTATAATTAGTTGTTTGATTATCATGCCCCTACCATATACAATTTTGAAAAGACTGATTCATGCGACAACGACAAACATTAAATTGAGAAACATCTGTATTTTACTGTACTTACTGATGCTGATGCTCTGTGGGTGGATTAACATTAGTCTCTTGTAATTTATTGAAGATCCCTTTCCACATTTGTTCCTCGTCCATTTTAGAGTTGAGTATTCAGCGAAATTACGAAAAAATAAACAACTTTGCGAGCAACACTCAAAGCTCCGAGACAGTTTGGCAAGAACTAATGAGAAATCTGCGTTGCCTTGCCGTTTCTCTTAATCCAATGACGCACCGCATATACAATCGTACATGGGAATAACATTAGTAACGTGTTTGTGTTCCACATTTACAGCCCCAACAGCAGCGCAAAAGCTTTCTCCGTAATTTCCAAAAACGCCGGAACACTCAGATAGGCATCGGGTACACTTAAGTTAGACGAGCATTACTATTTAAATGGGTAGTTTTTCAGAACTATTCTGTCTATTTCGATGGAAGAAAAAATAGTTTATACTTCGTTCACGAAGTCAAAAGTGTTTATTGATTTTGTGCAATGTCCGTTTTATTGTCAGTTCCTCAAAGATTTTGAATCGATAATATAATGTTTTATAATATTATAAAATAAAGGTTGCGGTCCAAAAATGTTTCTTTAAAGAGTATGCGCTTTGAATATATTTATTTAATATACATATATAAAAATATGTACAAGTTCATCGACGAAGAGATCTTAAAGTATCTATGTACATATATTTCACGTAATATATGACTGAGAGATCAAATTTAGCAACTTCGTCATTGTTGATCTTGTCGACAGACTTACACATGATATGGCGCACCTGCATATATAGAAAATATTGAAAGTGTTTAACTGCAAGCCAGTATTGGGCAGTCACCCTCGAGTGTAAAGTTTACAGATATTTTGTTATATATACATATATAGGCCTTTTATACTTAACTCCCTCAAAATTATTTAACTTTATCTGTATGATATGTAAATGAACCCGTTCCAGTAATATTAGCTGCAGGACCTGTTGGTAAAATAAATTAATAAATTCATATAGAGGATAAGGAATAAGAAATTAAGAATATCAGAAACGACAAAAGGTTGATTATAAAAATGAAATTAATAATATAAACAAACAAAATAAAAATATATTTCCACAATTTACAAGACTCTGATACCATATATCTGACAATACAGAGATTATTATTCCATTCTATTCCATTCATGATTCGCAAAGGTTTTCATAATTCATTGTTGCTAAGGAACTCAACTGTTGCTCTTCTTTAATGTACATCTGAGTGCATAATTTTAATATAATATTGTAATGAAATGCTTCTGTGAATCTTTCAAATATAGCCGCCACAAAGTTAAAACCATTTACGATCCCTTTCATCCATATGATTAGGACGCGTTCATTCACATCTACAATCACTGACAGACAGAGCTAAGTCAACTGAATGTTTGACACCTATTATCAGTCTTGATAACTTACTAGTAATCTATTGTTATTGCAGGGAATATCTCTATTGTTGTGGAACGTATAAAAGTTTAACAGAAAAAGAATTTCAGCTTGCTCCTGACCTATGCCGTTAGATATCAACGTTGAGTTGGGTTTGGTCCGTTCATTGGATATGAAAAAATAAAAGTAAACAAACTTAACTTTTCATAATCTAATTTCAGCGTAAGAGTATGCACATTCTTAGATTGATTGATATATTGCAGTTCGAAATATAAAAAAAATTCATTAATGTTATAGACATATTACTTTAAGAGGCAAACTATCAATCCTTGGTTTGATACGAAGCTAATCCACAAATGGGTTATTTGAAATTCGCTATGAAATATTTTATTATCAGAATATTTAAGTATTTCATTGTACATTTTAATATATTTAAATTGATATCAGTGCTGTTGAAATTGAGGCAACATTGGGTATAATGAAAATTGTAACTTTAATTATTTCACATACTCAGTTTACACTTTATATTGATGAAAATAGGTTTTATAAATATTAGCAGTGCAGCTACAAGGAATGAATCAAGTAAACCCTTGACTTTAAATTGTGTACAAATCGATTCAATAAAATTGAATGAATCGTTTCAATGAAAGCGTCAATCGATTTATATAAATATAATAAATTACATAAAAATGTTATCATATTATTGTAGTTAAACCTAATTATCGGTTGTTGGCTTTATTTTCAGCTTAATTTTAACTTTCTGATTTACTGCTTGTACACACAATTTTTAAAAAAATCTTAAACATGAAATCAGCGAATCTTAGGTGCACACAGGCATGAGGATTCTATATAACGTCCGTCAGACATCATTGAAATTGTTATTTTCCGCAGCTCAGTCCTTAATAGTCATTGTTTCTCATTCTATCATTTTCATTTGTCTGGAAAATAAATGGATTATTATATTTTACTTATGCTTCCAAGTTATTGCATACTTTTGGTAGATCCCTTGATGTCGACAGTTCTGTTCTAAATCGGACGTCACTTTTCGTTTGTTCATTGAAATCCCTCTTATGTAACCTGGGTTTAATTGAATGGCTGTGTGGATGGTCGTCTCTTCTGTTGTTAGACCCATGGCGCGCTCCAAAATGATTCTCTCTATCATTTTGCACATTTTCCCTATCCTTTGATACATAATCGCCGCTTATTGTTCGCTGACAATCGAAGCCCCGTCGATAGTCACTATAGCTGCTGTGATAATTACCCGATCCGCTGCCACTCTTATGAATCGGATTCCGGTCACGGAAATTATTTCCACCGGTGAAAAAATTCTTTTGCGTCATATTAATGGTCAAGCTACGACTGTCCCGCACATCTCGCACGTCTCGTTCCCTATCTCTATCTTCGTTATCACGGATATAATGTCGGTTGATTGGTACTTGAGCTTGGCTATTGGCATCTGCAACATGAATCGTTGGTCGCTTCGACGAAACTTCCTCTTCCTGCTTCTTCTCGTAATGGGAAAAATCATCAAAAATGGATGTTGAATGTTCATAAGAGTGCAGAATTTGCAACACCTCAATGCCTTTTGTATTTGGTATCTCCTGCGTGTCTCTTGAGTGCGTTACTGATTTATTGTCATTGTTTTCGAGTCGAATATGTCGAAGCTTTCCATTAGGCACGTCTTTCACATATATCCATTTAACTTTAAATTTCCCTTTCCATTTGTCTTGCGACCAAACGCTGGATGTAGAGTTATAATCCACAGGAGTCATCATTTGTGCCATTCCACAAAAGTGGCCAGAGCCATTAACCGAGAAGAAAAGCAAAATTTTGCCGCCTTCTTTGTGCCGCTCCTTAAACGCGTCATCCAGGCGCTTATTACCGTGATCTGTTGAGCACCAGATCTCATATTTGATACTGCGATGAATGTCATCTTCAGAATAAGACTTTATGACAAAAAATCTGCAAACATAAAATAAAACTCATTGCTGATTACTATTGATAAAAATACAGTCCCCGTTATTTACCGTGCGGATGCTGCTTTATCTAAATCAATATCCGAAGGGTTATAATTATTCTTGTCTTTCAATTCGTCCAATAATATTTGCGGGTCAGCAGTCACCTCTGTAGGTACAGGCGCACTTTGTGCAACAAGTGGAATATTTTCATCCCGATTTTCATACTTTAGGTTCTTGTCAAAATCACTACGAGAAAAATTTCCTTTACGATCGTTATATCTATTCTGCGACGCGATTGGGGCTATTCGCCGATTAATTTGCACGGATGAGCTGCTAGCTTGTCGCGATTCTTGATGGTGAGCTGGCTGTTGCTGCTGCTGCTGATGCTGTGCAACCCAGTTTTTGCGATGTTGACCATTTGGGGAAGGTTTTACGTTCCCGAAATTACTATTGCTGGGCAACCTGTGGCATTCGTCCTTTTCTGGACGTGCACCTGGCGACGGTTCTTCGCTAGTGGTTACAGAAAAATTATGCTCCGAACTGGACAAATCAATTGGTAAAGGCGGGGATGGGACTGGCGGTGGATTACTGTTTGGCAATTCCCATACATTGACATCTAAATTATGTTTTCCTGGTACCATTGGGGGTGGTGGCATGCCCGGGCCCTTCTTTTTATGGCTGGAAGCAGTATATATGGTCTGTGTGCGAATAATATGAAAACATTACATTTGAGTTACTTTCCTTTTCATTATATACTCTGAACATACTTTCGATAATGGTTTTGCTGGCTGCGAAGCTATTGATGCCCATGTTGTCTTTTTTGGCGCAGCACTTACTGCATGAATCTTAACCTCATCCACAGATTCGCTTGTGCGATTGTCCAACTTTGATGATTGCCCATTGTTGTTTTGATTTATCTAGATACAGAAAGTTATTATAACCTTATTGCATTGACTTTAAAATACCAACAGATATCAGATTCTATTTCCACTTGGTATTTGGACAACCTAACAGCTTGAATTTTCAATTATAACAAATAAACTTAAAATGAATGAATAAACGTTAAACGATATACAGGTCGACAATTGATTTTTAAACTGATTACCATTAATCGAAAATGGAAGGACAAAGTTTAAAACGAAATCTAAAAGGGCTTTAATGATAATACATACCCGAAGAGAAGGCGCAGAGCTTTCAGTAAAAAGTTTTCTGGAATTCCAAGCATTTAAATGGTTATCGTCGCGCTTAGAATTGTAAGAACTTGGATTCCCATGTTTTTTCTTTGTATCTAAAAAGGCATATTTTAAAATTTTTATTGACTGTATATTGTTTAAGACTTCTAATTTATTATATATCTATATATATATATTTTTTACTTTAATATTAGGGGTATCAAATCACTGGAATCCAGCATACCACAAAAGTTTTAGTAAAGAGCATTAAATCTCGTGATCAATCTATAAACATTTAATGCTGTAAGTAAGAATTTTAACTTTTTATAAAAGGTTATATGAAAATATGCAATAAAAATAAAAAATAATAATAATAATCCAGCAGCTGAGCGTCTGAAGTCAGTCCTAAATCAAAATTGATAGCATGTATTTATATTTTATTTAAATAAAAAAAACCTTTTCGGAATACTTTAAAATTAAACCAAAATTACCATGGAAGAAGGTGGTGAAAAGGTGAAATCTAAAGAGGGAAAAAAAGCTGAGAAACCTGCTACCGAATTACCTGCTGCAGAAAAAGAGGAGATTAAAATAGGGATCATTGGGGAGTCTGGGCTCGATACACCAATTGTGCTAAAGGATAGGCAGGAATGTGCTGTCTGCACACCATTTGGAAAACCTTCAGATGTTATCATTGAAGGGAAAATTGAAAACTGCAACTGTGCGCTGCTATCACGAAATGGGCGTCTTCATGATATAATGCCAACTAATATTAATTACAGAGCTAACATTTGGGCAATGCGTAAATTGGGATGCACACATATCCTGGTAACACACACCGTCAGCTCATTGCGCGAACATATTCAGTGTGGCGACATTGTCGTGCCACACGATTTCATTGATAGCACAACAAAACGTAGTCAAACATTCTATGATGGAGCTGTTGGCAGCCCATTTGGCGTTTGCCATCTGCCCATGTTTCCTGCATTTTGTGAGCGGACACGTTTCCACCTAATTAACGCAGCCAGCGGACTGCGGTACCCCGTACACTCGAAAGGGACGGTGTTGACCCTAGAAGGGCCACGTTATTCTACGGTTACGGAAAACAACCTATACCGCAACATGGGAGCCGATATCTTGAGCATGACCCTCTGCCCAGAAGCAGCTTTAGCCAAGGAAGCCGGCATCCTATACGCATCCCTCAGTTTTGTGACCAACAAAGAGTGCTGGTGCACGAATCAGCCAATTGCAACAACTCACGAGATCATATATACGTACAAAAAGCATGTCGATAAGGTGCAACGAGTGTTAATTAGAGCCATTGAAAGCATTGCTAAAGAGGACTGGACCGAAGACATATTAAAAGCGAAGGTTAATCTGTCAATAATTACGCTAAAAAATCGACTTATTCTTGATTTCTTTGCAGATTTTGGTATGCAGCAATTTCTCTAACCGCAACGCATTGTTTTAAGCGAATTGACTGATGCCATTGTAGCAAAATTGCGTTGCCATTGTAGCGGTGAAAAGTCCTCAACTAAATCTGTTGTTCCGATTATGGTATATCTAAATTTATTTTTGGTGTTTAACCTATTCATGCTTTAAATATTATTTGTGCCTTGTATATCAAATCTTTTTATTTCAAAAACTATATACCGAACGAAATTGTTGCTTAGCTGACTGCGTAAAGTATTTCTTATTCTTACATTCGTCATTCCGATCGCGGTAACAGGTACATTAACAACCTTTTAAAAACTACACATGCATAGAACTACTTCTAATTAATTACAATGAGTTACCATCATCAATTAAATTTTTTTATTGTACACTTTGTTGATTAGGACAAATGTATTGCCGTATTGTAACTGAAAGTATACCTATGCGTAAGCGTGGCAGACCCTTGATTGGTAATCAAATGCATTATGAAAATCTCAATCATCATTAGTTTTGATGGTCATTGTCTTTGATGTTTTAAGTGCTTTTAGAAGTTGTGTTTCTAAGAGATATCTGCTTTTGTGTATATTGTAAGTACATACAAAAGTAAACCTGTAAGACTAATTGGGAAGTCTTATTAGCCAATGAGCCTAAAAAGCTTATTGGTTTTTCTATTGGTTATTGCCAAATTAGATCGGATATCGAAGCAATACCAATTACCCCACTCAAAATAGAGTTTAAGTTTTAAAAAATATAAACAATCCTTCTCCTTGTATACACATTTGCGGTATTCTATGGGGTATAATGAAAGGTAGGTTGTTGTTTTAATCAATTTAGAATCCTTTTATATTACTAACTTTTCTTTAAGCTATATTAACTTTAAAACTGAAACAAAAACAAAAATGAAGAAATCCGAAACCTTTAAGGACTACAGTTTTCCGAAATTAAGTAACATAAATAATCTATGGCTTTGGTTTCCTTGCTTTATCGACGCGTATTTTATATAATTATTGATATATTTACTCACCATTGTGAGATGATTTACGTCCTTTACCCGCGTTAGTCAATGGTAAACTGTTATTCTCTTTTACATTAAATGGTGGAAATTGAAATTGCATTGAGCCTTGATTGCCTGTTTCATTTGGTATATAATAAGAAGTAGTATCATAGATATTTAGATAATATATAATTAAATGAACACTACCAGAATTGTCATCGTTTGCTGGAGAAGATAGATTTTCATAGGAGGCTTCATCAACTTGTTGGCTCCATGGTATATTACGCTCCTCAACGGATTTTGCTTTGTCATTCAAAAGAAAAACAAATCAAATATGAAAAATTGTAAATTTGGCCGGTTTGTGGATGATTTTGCATTTTGACTATAATATACATATACATATATGTATATACTTATAACTAATAGGATAGGTAAAGAAAATCCAATTTGACTATATCCAACATTTTCGTATATTTTCCTTTGTGAATTTATGTATTGACTTATAAAACACTTTTGGGAAACTCGGGTTTTCTTATACATGTACCTGCAGTTCCGGATATTTTCTGAAAGAAAGAGAATACTTATTAATTTTCTTCTACGCACACATCGAAAATGAGTTTATGTAGCTATGTACATGCATAAGTATGTATATGGATATATAATTAAAATACAAACATTTGTGTACAAAACTTCATAATTTTTTTAATCCTTTAAAATTATAATGAACACACATACATACATAAATTTGTATGTGCACACATAAATGTATGTATGTATATATACAAAAATGCCATTACCTGATCCACGCCTGACATTTGCTGCCGAATTCAGCTTTCTTTGTTAGCTGCAAGTATTGATAATTTTTAATTGGGTCTGACGTTTCTAATTGGATTATATCTTACCAAAAAATAATAAATAAACACAACGGAGGTAAAATTTGCTGTTTAAAACGCTTTAATAATTTATGGTATGTATTTTCGACACATAGAACTACACTCATTTACACATGTACATGTAAATCACACACAAACGTTGCACACATACACATAAGTAGCCATCGGTAGACATTGACGCGTCCGAAGCCGATATTTTTATTACCGCCGTTGCATCTGCATTAGAGTTGTCATTCCTTGTCTATAAATGTAAATACATCAATAAAAATAAGAAAATACATACATTTTGAGTATGTAAATCAATATAAAGTTTTAATAAATATCCCAAACTTATTGACAATAATGAATTAATGATATGTCATATTAGTTATAGTGTATTGATGAACGTTTACTACCCGGTGATTTAACAGTGCTGCTCCTCGTCTTAAAAGTTGAATGAACTTGATCTGTAAATATGTATGAATACTGGAAAGTACCGATAAAAGGGAGGTGATGTTCGTGGTCTTTTGAGATTAATTTTTAAACTAAAATAAAGCTAATTACAGTGAGACTTATCCCAATAAAAAAGCCATATATTTTATTCTGAACATTTACTTACCATTGCTTATCTGATTATTCTTAATGGTAGTTTTATAATAAACTTGAAATATTTGTTATTTGATTTTTACACGTTTACTGAAGCGTTGCATAATGTAGCTAAAATTGATTTATATTAATTTATAAAGCAGCTTTTCGATATCGATGTATAAATTAATTGCATAATTTAATTTAATTTTGTTTGCCGTTATTCGCTTGCTAAAAATATCGATAACATAACATCGATATAGCCTATCAATATTTTTGCCATCCCTTGGCCAACTCATCTTTGCAGCAATTGTCAAATTCTGCCGTTCTGTATATTAAAAATCGAGAAAATGCTTAAATCAGCTTTTGTTATTCTTACAATCCTAGGATGTATTTGGCCCCTTCATAGTGTCATGTTTCACTTGACACCAAACACACAGAAATGTCTTAAGGAAGATATACAAGCGAACCAATTGGTAATGGGAGAATACGAAGTCTCAGATGTTCCCGGCCAAGTTATAGACTATATTGTAAGTTTGCATACATTTGTTTCTTGGTGAAATACAATTATATAAATTATAATTTCAATAGGCACGTGACACCAAGGGTCACATATTGTCACAAAAAGAACACATTACCAAAGGAAAATTCAGCTTCATGTCGGAAGTGTATGACGCGTACGAAATTTGCTTCATATCAAAAGTGCCACCACGTAAGTAAATAAATGTGTTTTTTCTCTTGCGCAAAGTTCAAAAGTAACCTGAATTATTATAACAGATCAACGTGGAATAAGCCAGGAAGTCTCTCTAGTTACTAAAAAAGGTGTTGAAACTAAAAGCTATGAAGGCGTAAGTATTCAGCTATAGGAAGTTAAGGAAAAGATTCTTAAGTGAAATCAATTTTTAATTAAAAGATTGGCGAAGCATCCAAACTGAAGCCACTCGAGGTAGACCTAAAGCGCCTAGAAGATCTTTCTGATTCGATTGTACGTGATTTTGCTCTGATGCGTAAACGAGAAGAGGAAATGCGGGACACAAATGGTAGGCCTTAAAGAAACGCCAAATTACGACTATTGTATATGGATTCTATTCATGTTTTGTTTATTGTTTCAGAAAAAACTAATAGCAGAGTTTTGTTCTTCAGCATATTCAGTATGTGTTGTTTACTCGGCTTGGCAACATGGCAAGTCCTATACCTTCGCAGATATTTCAAGGCAAAAAAACTCATCGAATAGTGTTTGAATACTTATTCCGAGACGTTACGTACATTTCGAAGAGCCTGAGCTTCAGCACCAATCTTCTCATCTTTTCCTTTAAAAATAAAATGTAACAAATTAAATGTTTTTATGTTATTTAAATTAAGTTGGGCGCAGTTCTATACATAAATTTGATGTTACCGTATTTAATATTCATTTAACACACAACAACATTATTACAACGATATATATATAAGTAATATTTGGAGATGCAATATACGATTTCTCTTTGGTATTATCCAAGCGATATTTGGCGACCTTTGACTATCTAGACGGTGGTTTCTTTAAGCAGCACTCCATTCTCTGCCTCCAGATTGTCAACGCAATTCTCTTCACCTGGCACATTGATGCTTGAGGATATTGCCTTGACTACAACATAACGGGAGCTTGTCGGACTCGGCGGAATACCAGCGTCATCCACATTCGATTGCTCTCGCCAGAGACTTTCGTCCACGAGTGTTTGATTCATTAATGTCTTGAGTGAATCGAGTGTTTTGACCAAGCAAGTGGGCTTTGTCGAACCTACAACGACAGAAAATCAATTTTCTGTCCAATTAAAATCTTATTACAAAGATATGCAAACAAAGCTGAAACAAAGATCGCGCAATGAATTGAATCGCTCAAAATAAAAAGAGAATGCAATTAAACATATAACATGAATTATTTTATTTTTGATAATTATAATTAAAACTAACTAAAGAATAATCAAATAAAAACTTAAGGGAATATATATGTCAAAAATACATATACCTATTTGGTAAACACATTTTCATATTTATTTATTTCATTAACTGGAAGTTATTTCGGTTTCTAACAGTAGCTACCATTTGGTATCGAATCTTTCAATTGTCCTAAAGTATATTGGTATATTAAAACTGGACAAAATCTTATAATTTGTTAATTATGAGAAACATTTTGAAAAAGTACAAATTGAGTTTGTATTTTCAAGGAGGCAGCCTAAATATAGCATAACATCTTTTATTATTTATGTTAACTATCAGATTTGGCTGGTCCTGACTTGTACTAATAAAGCTACACAGATTCAGTTGTTCATTCTTATCGACATAGGTTTGTTAATTTGACGAAAAACTAATATTACAGGGATGTTATTTCGGAGGATAAGTATACAGACATCTCTTAATAATATAACAAAGAATAAAGAAATGGAAACTGCTGCATTTATCTTTGGTGTAACGACTATAAAAATTATCTTTCAAACTTATTCATTTTCAAGGGTTGTAACAAATCTTTAAATTTTTGTTTAAGCTTAAACTTCATTTCCCTTTTTTTTTTATATACAAGCATGTATTTTACTCTTAGCTAACTTAAACATATCCAGCAATTTGATTTAAGATTCGTCTGTAATTTGTTGCCTTTAGAAATAAATATTGAATCACGCCGGCCTAATACATATTCTTTTCTTCACTGGTAATTGTTATTAGGGTTTGAATCATATCGAAGAATCAATTTGATAATATTGCTTATATACACAGTTATAGTAACAAAGAGAGAGATAAACAAAACAGTTGTAAAGATATTAAATAAAGCATTAATCAAATAAAAACAACTTAAAAATACCGATAACAATAAAATAGATATAGAAACTTATATTAGTGAATTGTACAGCACATAGAAAAAATGCTAGGATTGCGATTTGCACTATTCGAAAGAGACTTTGGGGTGCAGATAGTGTCAACATTATTAACATCACCCTTCCCAACGGGAGCCTCACTCCTTTCAGAGGTGTGTAGTCGTTGTAGGTCTTCTAAACGTGACTTTAATTGTACAGGTGTAACAGAGTTTCTGGACTGCTGATTTGCAAGTGGATGGACTGATTGTAATGGAAATAAGTCATCATTTGCATTGGCATTTACATTTGCGTATTGCTTATCAAGCTCTTCACTGAGGACATCCATGCTAGGTTCGTTTTTGCAACTATTACTGGAAGCACTTGTGGTTGTGCTTCTCAGCTCGGGATATGGCGAGTGAGACTCATTGCTTTCTGGTGTGTACGGGTCCATATGCGAGTTCTCGACGTAGGTATTAAGATGCTGCATGTCCATTTGATTTACTATTATATTGTCTGATAATACTACACTATTGGAAAACAACCTATACCGGTGTTCAGCGGGCTGCTTTTTCATCAGATTACGGCACATTGGGCAAATGGCACTCTCATGCGGAGCCTCAAGCTCTGTGTTGCAAGAGTCATGGTTATACGCTTGTGTACACATACAAACATATATGTTGTCAGAATCAATTAAATTGATGCTAATGCTGGGATGTTTTGACGTGGCTTTTTCCCTAGTTTCGTCATCCCCAGCTCTTAAGGCAGTCTCTATATTAGTAGTGTCGTATCCGCTGGCGCTGTTTGCGAAGTCGACTAAATGGCCTTCAGCAAATTCTAAGGGGCAGTCTTTTGATTTTCTTTCATGACTTAGAATTTTACCTTCTGTTATAACTTGACTATATAACTTGCTTATATAGGGACAAGTCGTGTATTTAACGGGTGATGTTAAGTTGTTGTTGTTATTAGCATTTGTGTGTGTACAACTGCAATCACATGATCTATAAGTACCTTTGTTTGGCTTTAGACGAACAGTTAAGTAAATAGGCTACATGACAAGAAGAGAAGAAAAGAAATATAATTATCAACATAAATAACGTATTTTCAATGTGAAATAGTTAATTCCTTAAGAAGATCACATTATCATCCCATTAGACACGCAAAATAGTGACTACTTGCTTAGCATCTAGGACAGTTTCGCAGTAGTTTAGTGTATATCGACCTCGAAACAGATAAATAACCCATATACTTACTTAGTAAGTACACTTTTCTATGAGAATTAAATCAATAGGTCTACGATATATAAACAGGTTAATTTTCAATACTTATAATACTTAAATTACGTCAGAATTTTTGATTACAAATGTACAATAAATATTACTAGAGAAGTTACTGACATATCAGAGTAATGCCTGATATACGTATTTATATAATTTATTAATGCAACATTATTAGAAATTATTAAAATATTATTATATACAAGCAAACGACTTTGCCTCAACTGAGTGTATGAGAAATAATGTCGGAGTACGTCCAGTCATTCTTCTACATGTGCAGAAACCCATATACCATTAACCAATTGCGAAAAGTAATATTAGAACCTGTTATTATCATATGAAAGTGGAATAATAAATCAAGTGAATGTACTTAAATCCAAAATTATCTTAATTGCGTTATCCGCGGAATCCATAACACAACTTAGCTCTTATCGTAAGCAAAATAATAAGAAACATTGTTTTAAACTTGACCTATAAAATGAAATAAAGTCTTTTTTACCTCCAAAATGAACTTTGAAGATTCCTCGAAGGCCCCAGTAGCCAGTGCTTAATTTAAAGCTAATTTGAATTTTATGTTAACACTAATGCGTAATAAATAAATAACTAAATCTTCTGTAAATATTTATGTTAATACAAAATATGACAAACTACAGGTTAAACTGTTTCACATATATAATTAACACATTTTTTACCTTATGATCGCCCATGCATACCGACTCTCCAATCATGTCATATGTCCATTCATCAGTGTCAATGATGTCTTTGACTTGTGGAGACATTAAGATACGATCGCACCATGATGGACACCTAGTTGACATATAATCGGTAGGCATTTCGGGATCTTCTTCAAAGGGATATGATGGAATGAAATTTATTGGATATTCAACCAAAAACTCCGAAAGTGGTGCCAGTTCCTTGTCAAACTCCTTCAACTAATGCAATACACAAATTGAAATGGAAGTTAAATTTTATAAATTATGTTTCCCATATAAACGAATTTACCCATAACTCTTTAAATTTGAGTTGATGATCAGCGTGACTGAATTCTTTTTTGCCTACAGTAAGTATGTTGTTGCCATCTGTGTTGCGATAATTAATCTTAGTACTTTCATTCTTTACACTTTGAAGACGATGCGCAGTTAAATTTGTAGTTAATTCCTAAGATAAAATAAATAATTAATATACCATGAAAAATCTATTTTAAGAAACTTAACTTACTTTCACAACGCCCGCTGTGTCACATCTGAAATTAAAATCTCCAAACAAGAAAAAAGGGACGGAACCATTTTTGTCATCCAAGTGAAATCTAATTAGTTATAAATAGATGTAATAAATGTGACGCTCGAAAATATCTTTCATTTATATTATGTTTAGACAAAACTCATGAAACAATTCATGTTATTATTTTCAAAGGTGTTATTATTTTCAAAGGCCATATGAAAAGATACTTAGTTTTCCCTCAACGAAATATTTACTCTGTATATAATAGGGGATAAAATTGGGTTTAGGTGTCAAAGATCGAGCTACAGAAGCTTAAGTTTATGCTTAAATATAATCTATTTGCACTTTGAAAATATGTATATATAATATGGTATGTTTTGAGATAATTGGAAAAGACGTAAAGTACAAATTATATTTTACATCAAAGATCAATTCAATTGTAAAAAATTATTCATAAATATTGTGGATATTGTATTTTATGATTTACCTTTCAATAGTATGTATCAGGGCTCTTCTCCTTGTTTTACAGTATACAGATGGAAAATCCTCACATGCAGCCAAATTGGAGGCATCGTGAAAAAGGTGTATATTGACTAGATCAATGGCTGTGCCATTAATTTCCCATCGTGTTCGCATAAATCCTTTTCGTGACCATTTACACTAGATTAAAGTAAAACAAGTTAATCATATATTGATAGAAATGGATGGAAAATTCATAAAAGAAACAGACGTATCTCAACTTTTGACATTTTTGAGTTTTTTAATTGTGACATCAAATTCAATAATATTAAGAATAATTAATAATAATGGTTCAAGCACAATAGACAATTACTAAAACTTACATATACTCTAAGGTAAATTAACATTTTGAATCAAGCTTTTATTTGACATCAACAAAAGCTATAAAATATCAGGTTCCTAACTTAGATTTGCTTTATCACCATCACTTCTCATTTATGAATATTTATATTTATTTTAATTGTATTCAATCTATTATTTTGTAGGAATTGTGTTCATTGATGTTGTTTTTTTTTTTATCAATTGTTGATGTTATATTGTTAATTAACATTATTTTATCAATTGAAATATACTTACCTCTGGAAAAAAGTGCTGAGGAAACTTGGCTTTCTCCTTGGTAGGAACTGTTTCAATATTACCACAAAATATTTGCCTCTCATTGTCTAATTGGTTATCATCCCAGCAATGTGTTAAAAAATTCCATATTCTTAAAGTACATATATCCTTGTGGCCGAAGTAAATATTGCCAAGTGCCTGTTTAAAAATTAAAAAATTTTAAGACAATAATGTTGGACAAAATACAAATGAACTCACTGTAAAATGCTCCGCTGACTTGAAGTCCTCATCCATATATATTCGGACGAATATAAATTCAGTCTTTGCCATTGCCTCGCACAAACGTCGGATAAATTCTTGTACATTTCCCATCGAATTTTCGTAAGTCTTACCACCCACTTCTTGCAGATGTAGAGCTAAAAATCTGGGATTGATTTTTGTTACATTCCCGATGAACTCTTCCAGCCATATTGTGAGTAATCTTTGTGGCTGCGCAGTGTTGTAGTTCATGAAATAATTTGCATTCAAACTTATTTACATATATAAAAACATAAGCATATACATACGTGCTTTAGGATACAAATATGCACATAAGTACCAATATGTATTTATACAATAAATTATATGTACGTACATCTTCAAATAAACTTCCCACATTGGCTGTTACTAGCAATATCTTCGTATCTGAATCTGAATTGCCCTTTTTTGTTTCCATTTTATCTGATATTCCCTAAATTTATGTATCTTTTGGTTTGTTAAAGCAGAGAACAGTAGGGATGTAACAAAAAAACAATAATAATCCGATAACTGTTAAACTATCACTGCACACATTGCCCTTGTATCGATAAGTTCGAAATTTCGGATAATCAAATGCACTATTTTTGAAAATACAATCACAGGTACAATTTTACATATCTGTTTTCGGAACGGATATAAATTTTATATTAAAACAAAGTAACGAAACTATGTGAAATATTATCCGCATCGCAATGGAATCTTAAGACTAAAATACACTTAACGCAATTAGGTAATTAAGTTGCTTGACTTGACATAAATTTGGAATCCTAGAATTAAAAATAGATTGAAAATCTAATGACTTAAAAAATTAAAATTAAAACTATTTTCTCTACAGCAGGAGAGGCAGGCTTGGATAACAATCGGTGCAGCGTAACTAGAAGTCATACAAAATATACGATATATGAGAATGTTCTTAATATCAGTTCGCTTTATATAATGTTACATAATTCCTAAGCAATGACATATCGCTGAACACATTTTTTATTTGTTTGATGACCACCAAAAATAAAAATAATATAAGGATTAATAATAAGGGACTACAATAAATGCCTTATTCGTACATAATATCGAAAAAAAAAGAAACCTTACCGTATTGTAATTGGAGCAAAACCTATGTTTGCTTTATTATTAACTATAGTAACTAATAATTAATAATTAAATAAAATCACTATGTGGATGACGTTTAGAAATTGAAACAAATAGAAAAACGTAAAATGAAACACAAAAATAATTCAATAAAGATTATATCTGGCCATCCAAAGAGGCTATGCCGTAAATGTTATGTAAAACACAAGCCTTCAAAAAGAACTATTTTTTTAAACAATTTTTATAGTTAATATAACGAAATACTATTAAAAACTTTTTTATTTTTAATCCTAGACTCCGTTCTGGGTAAAAAATATGTTTCATTTCGCATGGTTCACAATTTGCAAGTACTATTAATTTGGATATATCGTGTACAAGTGTTCTCCTATTTATCGATATATGTAAATATCGGATATAAGTGTGATCTCGGAATTTTTGTGGCATCCCTATTTATAGTTACATTTTCTAAGCTGAAATGAAAATTGAGACAGAACTGTATTTCGTATAGTTAAAGAAATTTTACAATGGTTTCTATGCAATTTGTGTTGCAACCGCTTCCAGGGACTGATGAACAATTCATTGAAAGGTAAATCACTTTATTAATATTAATAGATTGGTGCATTCATATGCACATAGTATTGATCATCCGCACATGTTAGACACATGTACATATATATTTAACTCTAAAATATATATGTATATGAATAACGTACATGTACCTACATGTCCGTACATTTATTAAATGATATTGTGCTTTGAAAATTATTCTATTATATGTCTGCTTTCGAGTTTTAAGTATTGCACACTTATACATAAACATCTTTGTACGTAGATATAGTATTTCCATATACATGCATGCATATATATAATTTATATACATATCAAAATATTGGTATATAAATATATATATGCACATGTATATTTAGGGGCCATAGGCAACAGATTGTCTATGGCTGCGTATGTAATACAGAGGTACTTCTTAATTGTTGCATTCTGCTATTTGCATTCACATTCAAAAATGGCATTAAGCAGGAGAATACATAAGTTCAATAAAAATATGTGTGTTTTGGGTGTTTCACTATAAAAGACTTGTGTATTTACAACTTATAAACTGCTTCCCTATTATTAAATTACCTATTGTTTTTTATAAGAATATAAAGGGTACCACAAAATTAGCTGAGCATTATACTAATGTTATTTTTTCGTCATTTTTTTTCTCGAATGTGAGAGACAACTCTAGACAATAAATATGCGCCATGTCTGTGGAATTCACATGAATCACACTGTAGGGTTTCCAGAACCTTACCTATTTTAGATTTACAAATCGTGTTAACTTATGGACGTATTTACGTGCATTACTGCAGGATTTCCAGAACATTACATATTTCATTTTTGTAATCCCGTTTGCCTGGTTATAATTTTAATATATTAATAGCACCAAATATTTAATCATATATATATTTAATTCCTATATAATTTTTTATTCTAATTTAGAATACGAGAAGTCTCTGATAAAGTAAATCGATTCGGTTCCGGTACTCATAGAATATTTGAGCAATTGAAAATACCAGTAAGGGAAGTGGTAATTGGACCTAACCATATTGGAGTGCTTTTAGAAGATGGAAAAGCATTTCGGGTCGCCTTCTCCATAAATTCTGAAAAACTCGATCTGACCAAATCTGACAATAAATGGTAAATAATAATCCGGTAATAATTTAATCGCAAGAATCATATTGGTTATTCTTCCTTAAAGTGCGCCTTCTGGTGGAGTAGCGGCAACAAATGCACCAAAGGCACCATCATCCTCGCGGCCTATGGCTCGCTCTCGTGCACGTCTGCTTCGAGCAACAGGTAGGACAAGCTCAAGTGGTCAAGGCTCTGGATCAAGAAGTACAGGGGTTATAATTGGGGGCAGCACGTCTAATCGACCCCTTGTAACGGTACCAGCCACATATGTGCCTGAAGAGCTTATTTCTCAAGCTGAAGTCGTATTGCAGGGGAAAAGTAGGAATCTCATTATTAGAGAGCTTCAGGTTTGTTATCTCGAAGAATGTATTTAATATTAAAGCAAATATTCTTATACCCACTCTATAAATTTTAGCGCACAAACCTTGACGTTAATTTAGCTGTGAACAATTTGCTTTCACGCGATGACGAGGAAGCTGAAGATACAGAAGAGGGAGGAGACAACTATGTGCCAGAGGATCTAATTTCATTGCTAGATAATGGTTTTTCGGGTGACAATAATAGCGTCATTATTGATCCATCGGATGGACTTTTCTCAGAAGAAATATTTAGTAATTATTCAAGCATACGAAAGTAAGTATTGCCAACACATTTAATAATATTCAATCTTATACTCAAATACTAAGAAAGGAATATCAAAACAAATTTAAACTACCTTAATCCCAGAAGTCTTAACTTACCCATATCATTGAATAGTATATTATTTTTAGCGCATACAGCCAGTAACTGAAAATATTACAAACGTTTTATCTGCTCAAACCTATAGCCTTAATATTAGTTTACTTACAAAAACGTTTCCTTTCTAGTCTTCTTTTTGATCGGATTCGTAGTGAACGGAACAGTGCCAGTTCAAGTGGCACAGATAATAATCAGTCTAATCGAACATCGGCTTCGTCTAGTGGAGTTATAGCAGGAAGCGCCAGTCTATCAGCTCAAATATCTTCTGCTAATGCTGATCGCGAAGCGTTTAGCCGATGGCGCGATCGTCAATACTACGGCCCACGTCGCTGGATAAGTAAGGATGATTACACATGGGATAAAGATGCAGGTAAATATTCGACTAAAAATTAAATATAAAAAAAAAAAAAAAACTTTCAATATTAAAATTGTATGTAGATCCAAAAAAAAAGGAACCGTCTTCCATACCTTCCCCGATATGGATATCAGAAGAACTACAACCATGGCCCGACAAACCATCAACACGTTTCAAGACTATTGGAGCTTTGTACTCAGAATTTATTGCGCTGTCGGAAAACGGAGAACTGCATCAGTGGCGCTGGTCAGACTTGGAGCCGTACAAATCCGATGTAAGTACAGCTTTTTATAAAATTAACAACTTCAACAACTTGAGTAGGGTTAGAATTCAACTTCTGCTGAATAGTGTTTTCTATCATGAGAGAAGTAGAGCGAAGATTTTGAAATACATTGTACAGATACATATCATATATAACTACATTAGATAAATTAGATATAGGATCTGCATATAACTAAGCAAATGGTTGATTTTATTAGAATGCTTTATTAAGTAAATCGGAAAGTAAAACCTATTTAATGCTTAAATCAACTTTTTATTGTCGCTACAGACGGACAACGTTTATCATCCAAAGACCATAACCCTTAACATTGGAGAAAAGGTGGAGCTAATATCAGCAAATTTCATTAGATGCTCCGTAGTGACTGAATCGAATCGAGTCGCTACTTGGATGGACGAACAACTGGGATATCTTGGTGCTAAATTAGAGCATGCTGCTACAGCTTTTAATGAATTCAGCATGGACCCAATTGCAACAATACACGTTTGCTCACTATACACAGCAGTTAGGACCGAAAACAATAATATTTATTGGTGGGGAGTCCTCCCTTTCGATCAACGCCGCTACTTGTGGGATAAATTTCGAACAAAAAATAAGAAACCATTTAAAATGGTTGTCGCAGATATCAACGTAGGATCACAAGTAGTTATGAAGAAGTGTCCTATATACCAAACTGGCTCTATTGGCTTTACGTGCACCAATGGAGTGCCCAAAGTTGGACAGCTGTTAAACTCTGTGTGGGATTTCTCAGACGTTTGTCGCATGAAGATCTTAAATGTCGGCTCAACTTCGGTGTCCGATAAGGCGCAGTCTCTGGGAACGATTTCGAATGTCCACAGCGCTATTGCTGACAAGGATAATACCAAGACCACTCCCGCACAGCCAGCAAGTACTGGAAAAAGTGGACAAATAAGTTCGACAAGCAAGGAATCTACTGATCGCATCGACATGCCACCTCCTCCTTCACCAGCATCTAGCACATGTAGTGATACCGGTAGTGTTACTTCACACAAACGTACCAAGAGAATTACCACTAAAGAAGATGGCAACAGTTGTCAGGAGGGAAGAAAAGACGAGGAGCTGTGGCAACTGAAAGACGTCGTATTCGTTGAAGATAAGGTGGGCCCGGTTGGAAAAGTTCTGAAGGTGGATGGGGATTACGTGGCAGTCCGATTCCCACCATTAAGTTGCGTCAGTAGCGTTCCCGGACTAAATAGCAAAGATGAAGGAAAGGAGGACGACTGGCAACAATGCCGCCTATTGCGACGGGAAGATGTCCAAGTTTTTCGAACGGCTGTGTCATCACGTGGACCGGATTGGCTACAAAAACAACCGAAAAAAATAAATATTGGTGCCGATCCGGCAAACGCTCAGTTGCTGACTATAGCTGTAGATACCCGTGGCATTCACGTGATTAAGAAGCTGTTCGGCAAGATACATTACAGTCTCTATAACCTGTACAACAGCAAGCAAGAACAAAACTGCCAATTCCCCACAGATGCTGCGTCATTTATAGGAGCCTCTGCCAACAACATTACAATGGCCTGCAATAATGATTGCAACGGCAACAGCAGTACGATTGTGCTGAGGGATGGCAACGGAGCGCTCTATCCACTGGCTAAAGACTGTCTTGGTTCCATAAAGGATCCCCTGTGGTTCGACTTACCACCCGTTAAATCGATTACTATGGCTACAATATCGCTAGCACCGTCAGCATCTTGCATCAATCTTAAGTCGAAAGTATGCATGACCGCTTTGCTTTTCGAGACCCAGAAGTTTATGCCACACATACTGCGATGCGATGTGAAGAACTGCATTGCTCTGCTGATGCGACTTGAAAAGGAAGACCGCAAAGACATTCTTTCGGTTGTGGAAGAGCGTTGCGATGGTAATCGTAACATATTCCATGCCTGCGTCATTATGTGCGCACCCACATCAAACAAGGACTCGCAAAACTTGTCAGATTTCAGCACCAGTAGCTCCGATAAGAAACCTGCCGCTTCCGGAGTTTCCATGCCACGTGCCGGACCCTCCTTGTCATATGGCGCCGCATTTGGCAATGGAAGCAGCTTTAGCGAGAGCTCGAGCTTCGCTACAGTGCCAGGAATGGGCTCATCTTCAGCTTCTGGTTCATTAAGCAGGGAGAATCGAATCAGTCTGCGTGACATGATGAATCGACTGATCAACACCGAGCAATCGGAGCAGAATCAAAATCACAGTCAGCAAGCAACGAGTGCAGGCGAAGATCATGCCTATGTTCCAATACCCTGGTCTCTTGAATCAGGAACAGCTAGTAACCTTAGCACGACCGGAGCTCAAAACGTGGCGGATGCATCTGATGAAGATGTTTCCAAAGTCCTGCCATCGTCATCTCAAAACATTGCGTCAAGCAGCAAATTGGGCTCTCCAAACTATACATTCGACCTTTTACAACGACGCGAACAAGCCATTCTGATCCTCCAGCACATGTGCGCTAGTGTGGCCCTGCGCCCCTACCTTTACCAAATGCTGAGCGCAAAGGATGCTCAGGGCCAAACTCCCTTTATGCTGGCCGTTACATGTCGCGCCTACGAAGCTGGTATTATAATTTTAAATACCATTCTCAGTGTTTCTGAGCAGGACACGCATCTGAAGGAGGCGATGATATTCCCGAGTGGATCGCCGGCTGATCAGTCCCCTCTACACGTCATCTGCTATAACGACACGTGCTCCTTCACCTGGACAGGTGCAGATCATATTAACCAAAATATATTTGAGTGCAAGACGTGCGGCTTAACTGGCTCTTTATGCTGCTGCACTGAGTGCGCGCGCGTTTGCCATAAGGGACACGACTGTAAGCTTAAGCGCACTGCACCTACGGCCTACTGCGACTGCTGGGAGAAATGCAAATGTAAGGCACTTATCGCAGGAAACCTTACCAAGCGCTTTGCACTGCTCTGCAAGCTCGTTTCGTGCACTGATTTGGTTACCAAATTCAACTCAAAGGGCGAGTCCATATTGCTGTTCCTTATTCAAACTGTCGGACGGCAGATAGTTGAGCAAAGGCAATACCGATTCAACGTAAGGGTCCGTAATGTGGGTAACACTGGAAATGCCAGTGGCAACAGCACTGTTATCACCAATCGAAAATCTTCATCGATGGACATGGAAAGCGACATGCCAGACCATGATCTGGAGCCGCCTAAATTTGCTAGAAAAGCTCTTGAACGTCTTCTGATCGACTGGCAAGCGGTGCGCTCCATGATTATGAGCGGAGCAGACAGAAACGAAACGATCCTAAATCCACACAGTAACAGCAGCGAGGGAGGCAACTCTGAGAGCTTCAATGTTTTCATGCAATCTCAGCATGGCTCCACCCTACTCGACAAGTTCACGCACAGCCTAATAGTAAAATGCACAAGCGACCATCTGGATACTCTGCTGCTGACTCTTGTACGAGAACTGCAGAATTTTGCTGTTCCTGGCAGGTGCAAAGAAGCTGAGGAAGTGGCGAGACGTTTCGTGCGGTCTGTGGCGCGTGTATTTGTTATCTTCAATTTGGAGAAACAGCCAAACCCAGAGAAACGAAAGAGTCACACTTCATGCAACAAATATGTTCAGAGTTGCGTGAAGGTGTTTCAGACACTTCACAAGATATCGATTGAGGAGTTGTGCGAGGTATCTGAGGCCCTGATTGCACCCGTAAGACTCGGTGTCGTGCGACCTACTGCTCCATTCACAATGTCTTCTTCTAATCTGGACGTAAGTTCCCTCTATTGTCCCCGTCAATTTATCCACTGTTTCTAATGCTCCAATTGTTTTCTAGAATTCGGATGACTTGTTCAGTGTTGAACCACTGGCGCCTTCCAATGTTGAAGCATCCGCTGAACAGATTGTCGTGCACGATGCCATCAATGTACAAAACCCCAACTTCAATGTGCAACAAAATTATGATGTGGTTGCAATGGACAGTAAGTACATATATTCAATAATATTGGATGGATATCAGATGTTAGTTTATATTCATAACGACAATTATTTCTTAGGTCTTCGAGATCCATCGGAATCCGAAGAAATTCCTAATCGAGAATCTAATCTGAGCAGCCATGATGATGACTTGATAGAGAATCAGCGCAATGAAGAAGGCATGCAGGATGATGAGAGTGATAACGATTTTACTTTCAATGACGCTGAAACCGAATCTGATTCCGATGACAACCAGAGCAATCAGGACGCACAAAGGAGCGTGCAAACTGGAGCAACTGTTGGCTCGGAAACAGGTAAAATGCCCATTGAATCTATTATCATTCCTTACGTAGACAAATACGATTTTTATGCATATTGTAATGGTACTTGTATAATCTCGAAGCTATGCTCGCGAAATTAACCGAAAAGACGTTTTCAATCACTTTCGCTTTGAGCAAAAGTCTTCAGCTCTTCCCAATTCGATTGTCTGTTTTTCACGAACATCATTTATCAAGTGATTCGACCAATACAAAAGACTTTTTGCTTCGTTAACTCGGTAGAGGTCAACTCAGAGCGGAAATAAGTAAAAAGAAGCTTTCCGATCGCGATAGAACTCGTGGAACGACCAATGGATTCGATTACTTTCTGCCTTTTTCTCAGAGCTTCACGCTTATGTGCAGACATCTAAAACCAGTCAAAAGTTATTTCTGAGCTATAATATAAAAAATATATATATATTAGGGTGATATCCAATTTTAATTTTTGTTCACAAAATGTATTTTGCGAGTTGAGGAAAGAGAGGTGGAAATATACGTAACTAATCTCAATAATAATATTTTTATTTATGTAACCTTGTGTTGTATTTTATTCAAGTAAACTGCTATCAATTAAATAATTTATTTGTAGACATTGGTGTTCTATTCTTGGAAGATGAATCTGGGGACTCCTCGGCTCAAGAAGAAGACGGATCTGAGGATGGCGAATCGGACGACCAATCTGATGAATTTAGTTTCAACGATCAGCAACTTGAGCGTCGAAACGTTAATCCTAACTCACGTAACGATCTCACTCCACAAACAATGCAATGGGCCATCAGAAGCCGTGATAATAATCGCTCCTCTGTCCGCGTCCCAACTGGTTCCAATTTAGTTTTTATTGATCCCATGGCGTTGCGTCGCTCTGCTGTGCCAGCCAGCACAGCGGTCAATACGCCAACTGCCGAGTCTCACACAATGGCCACGACTGCAAGCAATTTGGGGCGCGCTTTTGGTATTACTATACGACAAATATCAGAGCTTTTAGCTATTATGTCTTACAATATGACGAACGATATTGAGACCTCATTGAAGATTCGAACTGAGGAAGCGATTGCCGTTCAAGTAAGTATCACATGTATGATGATGATGGACTAATAATTAATAATTTTAATTATTATTCACAGGCTTTTGTTGAAAAAAGATTGAAGCCAACGTGGGACTGGATGTTCACTGTTATGGATGGAACAGAGGCGCAGTTGAAGTTCGGCGCATATTTGACAAACTACACTGATCCAAATCATCCACTGCACCCGCTCAATCTAAGTGCACAAGCAACCACAAGCCAAGCTTCGACTTCAACTTCTTCAAATGTTGGCGTAAATGTAATTGGTGAGTTCAAGTTGAGATTGTAGCTGAAACATTTTATATTAACTATTCGCGTTTGTAGGATCAAGCTCTCGACGTGATTTCTTCACATATTGCCTGTCATTGATGCGCGCGCATACTTCAGAGCATCGAGATGCGCTGCCCGTATTGGATATAACTGCGTTGCGCCACATTTCGTACGTGCTTGATGCATTCGTTTATTATATGCGCAATGATACTAGCTTCTATGATAAAAACGATATATCCGGACGAGTAAACAATTTATCAAACTGTATGGAAACAGATGACACGGATGATGAATTGAGCAACATTGAAAGCTCGAATGCCGATAGGCAATGTTCTGGCAACGCATCGGCTAATACGAATATTCGCAAACACGCATTCTTTACCAGATCTGATTCAACCCTAAGTCTGGGTTGCTCTGCACCGGACGGGTTTGACTTACCACTTGATATGGCCATGCCATTAGCCGACAAACCACACCTTCTGCAGCCAAATTCAAAACGACAGGAACTGTTTGCCAATCTTCCCTTGCACGCAGTTTCTACTGTTAAAAACAACGCAGGCAAAGGTAACACTTCCCATCAGGGATCTATTGACCAACCTCCAACTAGGTTAGGCTTCTCAAATTTTATGAAAGCTGATACGCCATCAAATGAGAATGATGTCAGCCAGCGCATAGCAGAATCTGAAAATAATGTGGAAACTATCGAAGTAAAAGAAGACAGCAGGTCCTATAAGGATGACGACACTGGAGACTCAAATATTTACGTTCAGTTAAAGAAAAAACAGTGCTTGGATGATTCAAAATCACATAAAGGGTCTGAAGGTAAGTTTATTTCTTGTTTTACTTCGGTTAGGCAAACCAAGTTATAATGCCCAATATGAAACTTTCACTTGTGTTCAATAGCTGCTAATTCATACTCTAAAGATCATATGGATTCAGGGGATGTACAAATGATCGATGTTTCAGCGGGACCTAGTACATCAACAGATATTTTAATAACAACTCGTCCAGAAGTAATTATTGCACCAAGCCAAAGTCGCATCAGGGATGAAGTGTCACCAATGCAGAGCTCTTTATCAGTATCAGCAGTTCGTAGTGTTATTGTTCGGGCTGGAACATCAAATCTTAAACTTGAATCAGACGACAATAGCTTACCCGAATGCAAAAACTCACCGGCGACTTCCACACCACACCATCTTAAATGTGATAATTGTCGGGAGAAGTTGCCATCGCAGACAGTAATGTTTCCCATCCGTGGCTCTTTGTTTTACAAGAGTAGTTCTTCAGAGTTGCCATCATGGAACTTCCTGCTGAGTCGGTGGAAATTGGCTCTTGATCTTTTCGGACGTGTTTTCATGGATGACGTGGGCATGGAACACGGATCTGTATTGCCGGAATTGCGAGGTTTCCCAGTGAAGGAAATGCGCTTTAGACGACATATGGAAAAACTGCGCAATGGACAACAGCGAGATTTAGTTCTCTGTAAGCTTGAGCGTAATCGGGAAAGCTTAATAATCCAAACCTTTAAGGAATTAAATGCTCAATTCGGCACACAAAATCGACGAGCTCAGCCGCCCATAACATTTAACAGAGTTAAGGTTACATTTAAGGATGAGCCCGGTGAAGGCTCAGGAGTTGCTCGCAGTTTTTACACTTCCATTTCGGAAGCGTTGCTAGCAAGCGCAAAAATGCCAAATCTCGATTCTGTGCAAGTAGGTGGTACACACAGCAAATATGGAGTACCTTTCTCGAGCATACTACGCAGCCGAACCGTATCCGGTTCAAGTCGTGATCCCCCGACATTGCAGCGACGTGGAACCGGCAGCAAAATATTGTGGCGCACAGCTCGAGAACGAAAAACATTAAATGTAGATGCTAGACCATATACTCCATCATCCAGTGCAGGTAAAAATGCGACCCGTCATCACTTAATGGAATTTCGAAATATATTTTTAAATTCATTGTTTATTTAGATAATAACACTGCTGAGGGCTCGAACGACCATTTATCTGTCCACCTACAACAACTTGGCGAGCGTCTGTATCCCAAGGTAAGTAAATGATTAAGTAACCTGTAAAGCAAATCTATAGTTTAAATATGTTCTTTAGATCCACTCAATAAACTCGGTGCACGCTGCAAAAATAACTGGCATGCTCCTGGAAATACCCACTCCGCAGCTTCTGTCAGTTCTGTCTTCAGATGAGACGCTTAGGCAAAAAGTTAACGAGGCTGTTGAGATAATAAACTTTAAGCTGAAATCGGAAGTAAACATCCAGAGCCAACAGAAAAAATCGCCATCTGCTGCAACTGAACCAATTGAAGACGATAATGAGCCATTATTTTACTCTCCTGGTAAACGTGGCTTTTATACTCCACGACAGGGACTTGCGTCATTTGAACGTATTAATGCATTTAGAAATATTGGCAGGTTAGATCACAATTATTTTTGTATGATATATGGGTTTGTAATCTCTTTATTTTATTCTCTTTTTAGACTTATTGGGCTTTGCCTTTTGCAAAATGAATTGCTCCCACTGTTCCTTCAACGACATGTATTAAAATATTTGCTTGGCCGAAAAATTAAATTTCATGACCTCGCATTTTTTGATCCAGCCTTGTATGAATCATTTAGACAGATCATACAAAATGCCCAAACAAAAGAAGGCGAAGAAACCATTAACCGAATGGAGCTTACGTTTGTGTAAGTATCCAGTGGACCCTAATCTCTAATTAATACAAACGTATTAAAATGATGTGTTTTTATTTACTATAGCATTGATCTGATGAAAGAAGAAGGTTGTGGCAACCGTGAATTAATACCTGGGGGACGTGATATACCCGTAACGTCGAGCAACATATTGGAATATATTAGACGTTATACTGAATATAGACTCATTAAGTCACAAGAGAAGGCTCTTGAGGTTAGGCATACAAAACTCATTCTATTTCTGAACTTATTAACAAAAGTGTTTACAGGCTTTAAAGGATGGTATTTTTGATGTTTTACCGGATAACTGCATGAACAGCTTGACTGCGGAGGATCTACGTTTACTCTTGAATGGTGTCGGAGATATCAATGTTTCAACACTAATATCATATACAACATTTAATGATGAATCGAGTGAAGGGCCTGACAAGCTATTGAAATTTAAAAGATGGTTCTGGAGTATTGTTGAGAAAATGAATACGCTAGAGCGCCAAGATCTGGTATGTATTAGTTAATTATCTTAGAGTAGCATTGCTTAATATACGATTATTCCAGGTATATTTCTGGACAGGATCACCAGCTTTACCAGCTTCTGAGGAAGGGTTCCAGCCCCTGCCATCTGTCACAATTCGACCAGCAGATGACTCTCATCTTCCTACTGCAAACACTTGTATATCCCGACTGTATATTCCTCTATATTCCAGCAAATCAATTTTACGTAGTAAAATGCTGATGGCCATTAAATCCAAAAATTTTGGATTCGTTTAAGCAAATAATTACCAATTCCTGGATTTCGTTGATTTTGCCGTATGTTTGCTTATGCGAATTACTTTTACTCTTTTGGTATTTGATAAAATTTTTAAATATGACTATTCCACATTTGTAACCAACCACACATATGTATGTATCTCCATTCCTTCAATTCGGTTCTGACTTTATAAATATTGCAATAGTTCTGGTTTAAGATAACGTTTTTGAAGAGGAATTCATAAGGTCAGTCATTCCTTCATACAGTTCGACTGGATAACAAACACTAAGGAAATGTTAAAATGAACAAAGATTAAGATGTAGGAGTTAGGTCAAGTTTGCTTTTATTATTACATTTATTTAAATGTAGGAAATGTAATAAACTACAATATATAAATATGTATATTAACCAGGGAATAAAACTATAATGGTAACCTAAATACAAAATTTAATAAATGAAGTGTTTTATTTAAAAGCATTTAGTGTATAAGTATGATGTCTGTTACTGTTGTTGTTGTTTTGTCACTTATTAGATATTATTATTGGACATGGGACTTTCCCAGAAATATGTCAATCTGAACAATACATATATAGCAAGTAGTCCAACTTGCATTACTACATTCGTTAACCAACAGTGACACAAATACAGACATATCAGTTAGGGGCATGAATTACACATTCATGTCTGGCTGCAGGTGTTACACATTTTGTTGGTAACTTATCAGATGAGCGCGGTTATAAAACAACTGAAATATTCTGCGTTTAAAATACCGGGCTGGGATTGGACTGGTATGAAGACGCATACTTAATTTTTATGGAGCATTACAAGAAATCATCTGACCTAAATTTGAATAAAACTGTTTGTATATTCAGCAATGGATCCCCCTAGGCAACATATTAGTTTCCTTTATTTTGTAAAATGTAGCATTGTGATGGTTTTATACTCTTATTTTATTATTTTGTAATCAAACCTTTTCCGAGTTTACATAAAGCAATTGTGAAATCTAATATACTCACATTTTATTACATTCTTCCTTCTGCAAATAAAATAGTTATAGCAAACCAATTTATACATAATTATATATATACTTCTAAAAATTATAGTAGTCATAATAGCAGAAGTGAAAAATATTTGCATCCTGGCTTTGACCTCATTTGGGAAAAAGTTCATATTATGCCCTGAAGAGCTAATCGAATGGAGTCTATACTCGTGATCGTGATTGTATTTCTTTCGCATCGTTTATTGAACATGCAGGCCCCTAGCTAGACGCCTACTTATGGTAATCATGAATATAAATATGCATAAGACTTCTTTTGCCAGCCGCATACTCTTGAGCAGCTGCAGTCGCTGCACTCCTTGGATATGCGCACAGGGTATAAAGGGCCCAAATTAAAACGAATATATAATACAATGGAGCTTTTTCTTTTCTTTCGAGGCATAGTTGAAATATTTACGTTTTTCAATTAAGACTAATTTGTTCTACAAATTGGATAGTGAAAGTTTTTTAACTCGCGACAATTCCAAAAGAGTTCGAAGCGGCTACTGCACGTATCGAGCAATCTGACAAACACGTACTGGGTATGCAGCGCTTTCTTGCATACTTAAGTGAGTCCGCACCGAAAACTAAATAATCATTTATACATGCCAATCCCTCAACTGAATGTATTTGTGTGTGTGTATGTGTGCGCAGTATCGACCCCAAACTCTTACATCCGTGGTTTAAAACATACTACTCGCCATACGCAACGTTCATTTCGGTTTTGGTTACGACTCCACGCATTTCTTAGCTCTCAGTGCACAAAAAATCAAAAATGAAACGGAATTTCGTGATATTATTCGGGTTTGTGCTCTGCACAGGTGCATGGGATATCTCCGCAGGGCAGGATACCTATACGGATGCGTTGCAAAACTCACATAACACAGATCATGGTGTGTGAATCTTACATAACTGTGGCTTAAAGAAACAAGCATTCATAGAAAGCACGAAAACGGTGAACTATTTCAAAATTAAAAGTGAAAACCTCTACCTTAAGCTCAGTTGTGTTTGAAAGTGAAATTGGTGTATGAAAGTGCATTAAAATGTTTTTAAACGACTTTCAGTTATATCAAGTATCAAACCTTACAGAAAATATCAAAACTGATAAGACATATGTCTAATACTCGATGTGCTTCGCAACAAATTTATGCGAAAATAACATACATAATATGTATTTACCTTCTAAAGTGTTCTTTATTTATTTATTCGTTATTTAATTGTTCTTTCTTTATATAGACTCATGCTTATACATTTTAAATACACATATCCTAATCTATTGTATTTCCATTATTATTTTATTAGATGGTCTTGGCGGGGGCTATCAATATAACCCGCCACCAGATAATAGCTATTTGCCCCCAGATAATAGCTATTTGCCTCCAGCGCCGACACCGCAGGCTCCAGTCTACGGTCCACCGCCCGTCCCATTCTATAACTCCCCCCCGCCAGTGTACTATAAGCCCGCTCATCCAATACCATATCAGGCGCACGATTCAATTTTAGCGAAACTCAAGTCTAAAATAAGTCTACTAACTCTCGGCAAGATCGTCTTGAAACTCTTAATATTCAAGAAGATAGTCAAATTTATCGGCATCATTTGCTTGCTACTCGTTTTGCCCAAGCTGAAGCATATGTTCACAGATAATATGTCTATGGAAGACGAAATCAACAGCAAGCACGTGGAAACGGATAAGGGTAAGGCTTAAGAGATGAGCGTCCATTTAAATAAATATATATATATTATAATAAATATCTTATTTCCAGAAAAACTTCAAAAACACATTGATAGTGTGTATGATTTTATAATGAGCTCCATTCAAGCCTTTGAGGAAGAAACTACATAACAGTTTGACAATAGTTTTAGATTTGTATCTGCAAGAGTATTATTTATTTATTTATTGTAAATTTGTTATGTTTTTTAAAATGAAATGCCTATTTATGTAAACAAATAAAAAAAAATCAAGTGAAATACTTATATGGGAAACATTTATTCGCTAGCCCTAATGAATCCAACTAGCAATTAGCAATACAGAATCAACATTTCAAGACATAATATATGTACGAGATAAATTTTAATAAACAAAAACAAACAAAAAAACATGTATTGGAAAGTTTTAACAGAAGTAATTCAAGACAAATATGTTTGAAGTAATACTTAATTTCTGGTACATGAAAGTTAATTTGTATGATGATTTTAGTAATCATTTCGACAATTTCAAAGAACAAACTCAATCAATATTTATATTTAAATTCCATTCGGAACAAGTATTGTATATTGACCTGGGCAATGTCATACACAATAAACTCGTTGTACAACAACGAAGACTTCAATTTATCATCGGTAATGGGCTTTCCCAAAGGTATTTCAACTCCATCATCTCGAAAATGCGACTCTTTGGGATCGGGCATCGTGCGACCGTGGCCAAAGCAGCTGTGTTTGCCCTTGGGCAGCTCGGTTACATACTTGGCAGTAGTGCATTCCATCATGTCGCCCAAGGCCACTTCGGAGAGCATCATAAGACCAGTAGAGTTCTGTTGACTGGTGCAACAATAATTGGCCGACTTGGACACCATGTCTGCGAAATAAATACCCTTGCCAAACATATAGCCGGTCGGTGGGGCTTCGGGCGGCGCGATTTTCAAGCCGTGGGACAAAATTCCCACAAAGTTCGTCAGGCGCGAACCGTGCCAAAGCAATTTTCGATTATGTAGTTTCTTGAATGGCTTATACCGACGAGCTTCACCTTGACGGGCCACCTTAAAGACGTCAACTATTTCCAGCTCGTATGAACTATGTGTAGATGCATGCGTATTCTGCACGTAATTTTTGAGTAGCTTAAACTCGTCACTCTTTTTATCGATCGGCTCCAGTTGTGTTTTCAACTTATCGTAATGCTTATCTAAGGGATTCTTTTCCTCCGAGGTATCTTCGTGCTTTATTAAATTGTAAGCAATCTCAATCTCAGACAACGAATCCAACATTTGCCTTAAATTCTCCACCTGTTCTACGGTTTCAATCAACGGTGGCGCATGGACTCCGAAGCAGTGAGGAATCAATGTGTAGAACCGATTAGTGGCATCAATAAATCTAGCATTGGACCCGCTTTGTTGAATCAACTCATAAATTTCATTGACAACAGTATACGCTGACTGAATCTGCTTCAAGCTTAGTTTGCCCAATGGCATTTTTTCCATATCTATGTGAAATTCCATCATTGTTTTCTTCATAGTGTCGACATCGAATATAAGCTGTATTAATTTCTGTACCGCAGGATCCAATTTAGATGGAATATTATCATGCTTGGATTGTTTTAATTCGTCATCCGCATCGTATTGAACATCAATCGGATACATTCGACCCGGCTTTTTGACAAAATTATTCCTGTTTCTAAAATCATTGCCTGTCTTATCTGCATACACATCGTAAAAACATTGCTTGGCATCGATTACTGAATGGAAATCCTCCAGTTTTGAGTTGCCAATAGTTGTGCCAATGCGACCCCAAGACCGATAGACCCAATATCTATAAATAATAATTATGAAAGGTATTTTAGATACTAGTCTAGAAATGCAATAATTCAATAACTTACTTATTTTTCGTGTCGGCCTCCAAAAGTTGTAGTTTATAAAACGAATTCTTGTTTCTTTGTATGTCTGTTAAGCCAAGTACAACGTTATATTTATCGTCGTCTTTGACATAGACGTGCGCAACATTTTCCAGACCACTTCCGGGGTCAACTACCAGTCCGTTCTTCATTTTAAGAGTAACCGACTTTGGTACCGACTTTGTGTAAATACTCTTTGACTTCGAGCTCTTTATTTCATCTTGAGGCAATCGGACGGCTGGGTCTGTTCCCCAGTCACAAAGGGTCATACTACTAATAAAGTTAAGAGCGCCACTGCTATCAGACTCGACACAATCAAGGTACTTCATAGGAACTATGTGTATGCCAAGCTCTTTCGCTTTAGTTATACGAGAGCTCAACTTCTTTACTTCTTTTTCTGTGGAAATCACAGCAATAGTGCCGTCTGTGATTTTGCTATCACATTTGCCGCCCAGCTTAGCAATTCGCTTTTTAATTTCCGCCTCTTCTTCCTTTAAGCCCACAACTGAGAATTTAAAGTTGTATAACGGTGGCTTTTCGCGTTTAACTTTAGGACTGCAATAAAAACGAAAGTGATGAATCAGATGAATCGGCAAATCTTCAAATATATGGATGTGTGAGTGTTTTGAGACAAATACATATTTGTGAAGAGACTTTACGTATTTGTTGTACTTAAAGGCGTGCAGAGACAAACATTAAAATAATAATTATACTTTGGTAAAACATATAAATAATTTCATAATTGCCAGAGTTCTTACCCGTCAAGTTCATCTGGATTTTTCTTTATGGCAATGTCTTTAGCAATAGTTGCTGCACTTGGAGGAACGTACTGAATAATACGCGTTTCAGGTTTTCTTTTGTAGGAGCTCAAAAAACTATACTCGGACTTCAATTCATCTGGTATTTTGGATGCAGTACGTTTGGGTTCGGTTAATAGCTGCGTACATTTGGTCCATTCAGATATATTTCCATTGCAAGAATAGCCTGATTTGTTGAATATGAATTGAGTACTCCCGCACTCTGGACAGGGCTTTATAGCGCCAAAGGCCAGTAGATCTGCTGCTTGATCTAACAGCTTTTCCGAGTCACCAGGAATGGGCTCCTGTTTATTATATGTCAATAACATCTCAATATCGTGCTTTTTCATTTCTTTCTTTATATTATCCCGATATTTAAAGAGAACATCATTTTGTTTTTGTAGTTTCTTCAACTTTTCCTTTTCTTCGGCTTCTATATTTGGCTCCAGCTTTGGTTTCTTTACTTCTGGCATATCTTCAGATTTAATCACTCTGTAAATTATTTAATTAAAATAAATATTGGTTTAAAATTAATTTTTCCTAAATTTATGATATATACGTATATTAATATCGTTTTACTCACGGTAGAGTCTTTAAGACTTGCTCCCTATCCTCCTTTTTCAAAGATTTATATCCGGGCAGATTTTCACCACTATCAAACCACCCGATTTCGGTACGTATTTGGGCGAAGCACTCCAAATGATGCCAAATCTTTTGGCCACCGTATTTCATTCCAACTTCAGTATCATAAACGGTTTTGGACACCCTAATTTCGTCCTTGTTTATTTTTAGTTCACAACCACGACACCCTGCGCGACTTGACTTTGAGTACTCAATACTGAAATCTTTAAGTGCAGCCTGCTCGGCCTTCGAACGCTTGCCCGATTTGCTGGCAACAACTACTGGACCAGAACCTGAAAACGATGGATTGATTATAGCTCCACTTTATCCTAAAACATTGAGTAAACCAACCAATCATATCTTTAATTTCAGTTTGGTCTGCAAATCGCAAATTTTCAAAGTTTTTAATATCCCCCACAGAAGCCGGCTTTTGCTTCTTAAAAAAGCAATCCTTGTGAAACCAATTTGGCGTTTTTCCATCATGAAAGGCGGACTAAAAATAGAAAGATACAAGTTGTAAGCAATATTAAAATCTTTTAAGCCTATCACAAAATTAATTTCAGGCAATGGATATCAAATGGGCCTATTGAATTTGACACTTGGTCAACCAAGCTACATATTGTAGCTAACTTAAGCTTAATATATGTACATTTAAGCTATTTCTACAAAAATTTTTTAAAAATATTGTGTTGATTCCTAAACGGAGCTTCAAGTTGCCAATAGGGTTTTTCTGACACAATGAACGAATTCCGTGCATTTACTTTAACACTTTACCATTGAAACAGGAAAATGCATTTACTAGTAAGCCGACTGATTACGATATTATCAGTCGAAGATAATTATTTCGTCAATATATTGTTAATAATTAATAAACCAATAATCGATCGATCAACTCAAGATCTCAGTAAAATTGTTATTGCGTTGCCGCGTAGTTTACTAAAAATGTATTGATATCATTCCTACACTATTTACTACCACAAATATAAATCGCTAGATATGTAGTTTATGAAATATTGCTGCAATTCCCAGCAGATTAAATAGACTAGTTTTAATTTATATTATTATATTAGTAAATTATTCCAAACCGCACTAGCAAATAACTACAAGTATCAACTTACCTGAACCATTACGGCAATCCTTACAACATCCTTTGCTATGGGAGTTTTGCATCCTTTACAAGAAGCTCGACCGCTTTTTGAATATTCTACCATGTAGGGCAACTCGACATCCATTTTTCAAGTTTATTTTTTAAAGTGTAAGTAATGTATTTCGCCACAAGCAAATTTAACCGCTAAATCCTCTAATGAAACGCCAACTTTGATATCGATATATTTTATACAACTCTTCCATCGATACAATGAATGAATGAACATAGTTTTCTTTTGAAACTACGGAATAAAACAATATCATAATATACAAGAATCGTTTAAGCTCTCTTTCACTTCTACCACTCTGATTAGCTCTATTACTCTTTTACTGCTATATATATATACATAACTGTAACTTCATTAGCCCATTAAGTTAACTTAATTATTTATTAATTTTATATATTAAAACCTTACAAACAACAAAATAAATTGGTTTTAAGACAATATATATAAATATATATTTCAGTTATAAACATGATGCGAATATGACAATTGGGTTTTAGCCAAGGGATGAAACCTACAAACAGTATATAAAAATGTAGACGCCGTTTTTAAATCTTAGTGGCTCATACTGTCATCTTTCCACCAAGAAAAGATTACATACTTCGACAGCTTAGTTGAATTTTGGTCAATTTATATATTTTACAATGAGTAGCTATAAGTAAATTATAAATTTATAACTGCCTTATAAACGGTAATATGTGATATTTCAAAAAAAAAAAAGGATTGATATATATATTCATATTTTATTTTATCAATATTTATTTTTATATCAGCAATTTTAATGAAACATTAATTAGTCAAGGTAACAGAAAGCTTTAATTTTATTTTTAATTTTTGGACATTCCCTAATCTATCGTTGATTTACAAGAGATATATCGATGTATGAACTTATCGATGTATTTTTAGTGCAAGTATAAAAATCCAATATTTGGAAATTGATCCCATACAATTACTAAAGGCATTATTTTGAGGCTTATAAGTATATAATTAAGTATAACACGTAATTTCCGCAACAGTAAAATGACCGAAATTTGTGAACCGCTGACCCTGGCCAGAGGTAGATTTATTCTTTGCCCAGATAATATACACATTGATTCTAAATATAAAGCAATTCTTTTTCAGACGTCAAGAGGTCTATAGAGCTATTAGAAAAACTTCAGGCCAGCGGGGACTTTCCCACAACTAAATTGGCTGCTCTACAAAAAGTTCTTAATTCTGATTTCTTGAACTCTGTGCGTGAAGTTTATGAACATGTTTATGAAACTGTTGATATACAAGGCTCACACGATGTTAGGGCGTCTGCAACAGCTAAAGCAACTGTGGCTGCCTTTGCTGCCAGCGAAGGCCATGCCCATCCTCGAGTGGTTGAATTGCCTAAAACTGAGGAAGGTATGTACATACAGACATATGTTTGCGTGTGTAAATGTGTTCACCTAAGATGGAGATTGCACCAATTTTTCGTAAATCATACATTGTACATATATCGTATTATATACATATACTAAATATTAAATCAAAACAAGCTCTGTGAATATCAAATTGATTATTGAGAACAATATACAATTTTTTAGTGATTCAACGATAGATTCATGTTCATAATAAATAAATCATTTAACTGTAATCTATTTTTGTTTCAGGCTTGGGCTTCAATGTGATGGGAGGCAAGGAACAGAATTCTCCCATTTATATCTCTCGAATCATCCCAGGCGGTGTTGCTGATAGACATGGAGGATTGAAAAGAGGAGATCAGCTACTTTCCGTTAACGGAGTGGTAAGATAACTATAATTAAAGAACTTAGCATAGCTATATATATTTGTCAAGGTCATATCTAATGAAAGTTAATATGTTAATATTCATAGGATTAAAATTATGATTTTGATTATGATTATGATTTTAAGTATTGTTTCTGGGGGAGTGACTAGAAGGCTTAGAAGTTTCAACGTAGAACTAATAGATGGCAAGTTCATTTGATATTTCTGCTTTTGTCCTTTTTATTACAATTTTGTAGGGCTTAGCAGATACAAATATCCAACTATTTTTTACGTCCATTTATGTGTTTAACAACTGTGTTTAGTAACTAAAGCTTTTTATATTCTACATTTCAGTCAGTTGAAGGCGAAAATCACGAGAGAGCGGTTGAGTTATTGAAGCAAGCGGTTGGCTCCGTAAAGCTTGTTGTACGCTATACGCCTAAAGTTCTTGAAGAAATGGAAATGCGTTTCGACAAACAACGTAATACGCGTCGTCGTCAATAAAACTTAAAAATTATGTATTAATTTAACGAATATTATAATATGATTTATGAATCTCATTCAAATGATAAAATTCGTTCGGCCACTACGAGGGCTATTATAGAGTGAATGGATCGCATTAATTTTAATGTTAGCGAGTATTTCGACAGAATGGATTGCTTAAAATTCTTAGATTATTAGCGTTATTTCTTCGCGAATATTTTAATATATTGTTTCCCTTTTAAAGCAGTTTTTTTGGTGCCTAATATTTTATTAGTTGAAATACAAAACGTGGAAAATAATTATTGAAAACAAATGCCTGTTGATGGCACTATATAGTGGATCCGATAACTGTAAACTTTACCAAGTTATATCCCGTCAAAAACGTACACTAGCTACATATAGCCTGAGTACAGACCCTAACCAGTGGTTAGTGGTACAGAACAATGAAAGTAGACAGAAAAGATGTTTATGGAAATAAAATTTGAAATTCAGTGGAACGACGTAATGTCGCTTACTAAATTTATGTTGTTCATCGTATAACTATAAATAAGCAAAGTTTCACTTTCGATTATAATATGTTATGCAAATACGTTATTTATTGCAAACCGTTCCATAATAAATAAATCTACTTTTAATAATTCAAATAAATATATTCTTTTGCTATCATTCGATGTGACTATCATATAATATCTGAGCAATATGTATTATATTGTATATAAAGGAAATTCGTTTCAATCGATACAGCTAGTAGTAACAAGTACATATATATATGTATATCCCACAAATCTGGGTGTCGATGGAAACACACGAGCTCATTAACTTGAATGAATCAACTATACGTTCAATCGGGCGAACGCGGTGGGCAGTCAAAATCGCCATTTATCTACATCAGACGATGAGGAAAAAAATCGATTGTAGCGCGAGCTGTGTGTGATGAAGCATGACTCGACGAATAATTAGCAATACAAAGTGGTCTTGAACCTCTTCATTTCTGGGGAAAAACGGCCCAATAAACCTTTTCGGCTTTATTGTCGTGAAGAGGTACCTCTTCAATACAGGACCGTAAGAGAGCAATATTCTCATCTGATCGTCTTGGTCGCTTTTGGAATTGACCTCTTTGGATTAAAAAAGCATTTCGAATTGAAAATATTTTGTATAAACGTTTAATGGTGTTCTTAGTAGGCGTAATTTTCACATTATTAAATTTTGTATACGCACGTTGAGTCTTCACAATATATCTTGTTTTGTTGGTATGGCGAAAAAATCAGCTTGGACTGAAGCTTCCAAAGCGATGTGTCCTTAAGTGATCTGACGTATCTTCCAAGGGATATAAGGAATATAAATTAGTCCGTCGAATATGGACAGCCCTGTATTGGATTGATATTAGACCGCTAGTAATAAATAAGTAGCAAAATATTCTTTTGAATATAACCATATAAAAAATTGTAATATTAATATTCTAAAGTTATTGACAGACTTTTAAATTTGAAATGAGGTCTTTTCTTTCCTAATCTTCTAATTTACACGAGGGCATACCCTTAATACAAAGAATCGCAATATTATTTTACTAATGACATTACTATCGATGTTTCAAGTACTATATATATATGTATCGAATATACAACCTTGTTATTGCGAGTAAAAACATCTGTGTGTGAGAACAATAGCAAATGCAATATTTTGACTTTTTAGGCAATTTCAATTAATTTAAGTAGTAACAGTTAGTATTTTAAAATGCATATAATGTTTATATGAACACGCAAACATTTTCAAAACTTAACTTATATATATTAATTCCCACAACAAAAAAGATATTGGTACAATTAAGGTCATGGGAAGTATTGAAAAGGCTTGTATTTCCGGATTTCTTTGCCGCCTTTGCTCAGAAATGCATAGAACAGTTATACACATATATGGAGACCATGGACAGCGATTATGTCTTGTCGAAAAAATCAATGGCTACTTGCCAATTACTGTAAGTGCATACACATTAATATGTATATGGATGTTGTCCGGCTCATGAAATAATTTTGTTTAGATATCTCCTACTGATCCATTACCAAAAACCATTTGTAAAACTTGTTTATATCGGGTGGAACAGCATTACACCCTTTTAATGAGACTCACACGTATGCGGGAGGAACGCAAGCTCAAATTACTGGGCTACAAACCACAAAGGGAAGCTGTAAGTATAGTTGAATTCATACAATTTCTAAGAGTAACAAAATGTTTTTATTTGTTTGACAGGAAAATTTCTCAATATCTAGTGTCGAATGTTCCGATGACGACGAAGCAACATCCACAGGAACAAATAATACACCTGGCGTAGCTGCAAACCCCAGCCCTGATAAGTCTGCAGCTTCGATTCGGAGTAACAGAGACAGAACTAATTTAGAAAACGCAGGGACAAGCAGTACTCAATCAAATGTGACTACTGCTCCGATTACTTCAGAACATGACCCACAAGAACATTATCCAACGACTTAGAAGACTACCATTTATTTATCTTTGTTTAACCTAATCAAGCACCATTTTCATATGTACGTATTATTGATAAATTAATATATATATATATATAATATCAATGTGTGAAGTTAGTTATTATGTACTTGCAGACTATATAATTTTTTCATAAAATGTATATTACGTGTCAACAACAATTTTGATTACGCGTGGCTCGCGTGCAGAAGAAAATACATTTCTTTATTTTTTTTATGTTTATTTGGCAATGGTAAGATATTATAAACCTATTTTCATAGCAATAAAAAAGGCGCTTTGTGTGAATCTAAATAGCAAGATAAATTGATCGTGATAACTACACGCCTCGTTGGGAGTTGGTTAAGGAACAAACGATCAGTGATCGGTGCTTTTGCCGTAGGCTTCAGAATAAAAACTAAAACTCAAAGAAGTAGACCAGGTAGAAGTTTACTAGATGTAATTTAAGATCTTGCAGATGAAATGAGACGCTTTTCTCTGCCATGGTACGGTATATTGTCTGGTTACATTGTCTTTATTTATTATACCCTGAACCCATTAAAAATAGGAAATCAGGGTATAATGGTTTTGTTAAAATGTATGTAACAGGCAGAAGGAGGCGTGGCAGACCCCACGAAGTATATATATTCTTGATCAGGGCGACGAGCTGAGTCGATTTAGCCCTGTCCGTCTGTGTGCCCGTCCGTCCGTCTGTCCGTATGTTTGAACGCGTCAATTTCAGAGAGAATTCAGAAGAGCTAGAGACTTCAAATCTTTTTTTTAAATGTCCGTACATAGCGCGCGCATATCGAGTTTATCACTAAAAATCGATAACTCATCCCGTTATTTTGTTATCGATAAAAACCTTATCGAAAATCAGTTAAAAAATTATATCTCCCACATCTTTAAGGCTAGTGTGTCAAAATTTTAAATATATATTAAGACGCATTTTATACAATTTCGGTTTTTGTTAAATTTACCCCCCACCCCTAAATCCACACCCTCACCGTCATCTTTGTAAAAGTATATCAAATACTAGAGACTTGTGCTTCAGTGTACACATACATTTATACATCATGATTACGTTCTGAAAGTTTCATTACGATCGTACGTCTAGAAATTAAATAATTCAACAAATAAGTTCTCATAATATTGCCAACACTGCAGCGCAACCCAAGCGCAATCGCCTGCATATGCGTGTGTGTGTGTTTGTTTGCTTGCTTGTGTGTGTCCGAATTATTATTGAAATATCAGTTGCTTGTAGGGTTCAGGGGATCTCGTAGTCGAGCAGTCTCGACTAGAGCTTTCTTACTTGTTTCTTGACTGATATTGGCAAAATCTACGTTTAAGGTTGCCGAAGATTGTAGATTAATGAATCCGCGTGATTCATATCAGTGAAACAAGTATTTGCAATAGATAATAACCTTACTTTATCAGCAATGTTTGGTATTTATAATAATACAAATTGAACACATATAAACATTAAATTATTTGCATTTAAGGGATTTTATTTTAGTTGGCTTTAATTTATATTCTCTTAATTATTATTATGTTAACTAACCTGGCCAAAATGAAAATTACATTCCCAAAAACATTGTTTTTTTTTTTTTTTTTTTGTAAGTTTTTTCACAAAACCAGTAAACGCTTTAGGGAAATTCTCTTGTTTTGTTGCAATTAAAGCAATTACTTTAATCATGTCTCGTTTCGTTTTTACAGTCTTGATTTTATATCAGTTTACTATTTTTACAGCTCATACAGGTGCACTTAAATATTTTTCTAAAAGTACTAAGCTTTAAGAGTCTGAAAGATAGCTATATTAAATACACATCACCTCTTATACATCGATTTAAAACTAATCATATATTTTTGTGCATATTAAAAAAAATGTAAGGTGCTTATTAATCATTCTTCTAAAATTTCATTGTATTACTTTTCTGGAAATATATATAAACCTTATACATTCGACTCGTTTTTTCTTTTATGATTTGTTTGTGTTTGCATTCTAGATTTAAGTACTTTTTCTGAAAAGGCGCCATATTAATTTTTAAGGTTTCTATTTACATTTATATAATAATTATCTTCTAAAATTTTACTTAAACAAATCAACTTATTATTTCCTTTTAAAATAAAAACAAATACTTTGAATATAGAAAAATAAGTCCCTTTTGGTTGCTAAATATGGACAATAATGTATGAGATTCTAGTCTGGGAAGCTCTTAAGATTATTACTCATCCCGATTAATATGAACTACTAAAAAGACTATTCGCCACTAACAGAATATCACCTGAGACTTTTCCACAACTAGATTCGTTAACAGATTGTGCATTTAATGCTGCGCGAAGCGGTAACAGGAAATCATTGTAGAGATTAGAGCTTAGCTGATAGCTTTCAATAGCCGCATAGATTGTTTTAAATAATGGTTGTTTATCGGAATGGAAATAGCCCCGATTACCGTGTATTAGCTTTATGCCTGAATGAGAAGAATTGCAAATACTCATATACATACAGTGGTCTGGTCGATAGTTATATTCACATGGAATTATATATAGTTTATCCGGGTGGTAATAAAAAAGAATATTTATAATATCTTGATCACCCCACGTAATTCGTAGTTTAAATTCTTTATAAATGGGAAATACATGCTGCTCCCAATTGAATTGCCGCATGCGTGTTAGATTCATAAGCATGACTCCAGAGTTGACGCCAAGTGGTCCATAGAATGGATGGCGTGCAAAGCGATTATACCATCCAATATTTTCATTTTCATGCTCAGGCGCCAGAGCCGCGATTTGAGTTTCATTAAATTTTCCAAAATATTTCCAAATATCCGTAATGGGAGATAAAAACAATATGTCTGTATCAACGTATAACAACGAATCAACATCCTTCAATAAAGACTACAAATATAATTTAATATATACATTTCATTATAAATAATGATAATGATAATGATTTTTAATTAGATTTACTTACAGGTAAGAATAGGCGTTGGGCGGCGCACGGCTTAAAAAGATTTTTCCATTCTTTCTCACTTTGATTTGGAAATTTTAATGACAATAATTCAAAGTCAAATTGCTGTGAAAGCGTTTCGCGCCAGTCAGTCAGTTTCTCGCTTATTATATCAGCTAATGGAGCTTCCGTAAATATAATAAACTTAATATATTCCTGATAATAGTTATAGAGTAGAGCTGACTTTATCATAACTAACGTCTCTTGAGCGCGTTGACCACAGGCGACTGCAACAATATGAAAGGTGTTTTTCTTATGGCGCCTATCAAAAGTTACATAGAATCGTTATTAATTTTTTTAAATTTAAATTTTAAAGAATTTAAAATACACATGCAATCTAATTTGCGAAAAATAATAATTGATTAAGTTGTTTAAGATATTATTTTCCTATTAGCTCCTAAAAGCGGACATCATCGTGTGACAAACAGGTCAAATAGAACCGAGGATGTCCGGGAGACTTCACGTTATATGTGTATCTAATATACCATACGTACGTACATTTCATTGTTGTCAGTGTCGGGTTGAGTAGATGCTGCATGGTCCCAATTCGGACGCTCGTGAAATATGTACAAAATAGTCGTGAGGGCCACACAACTTAGAAAGCACATGTGGAAGTTCCGCTAAAATATATTCATGTTAGTCAAATTTACTACTATTTAAATTTATTGTTTACCATTTTGTTTCTGATATTGCTACATAGATACATGTATGCACGTATGTATGTACATATATTTATACAAGTGTGTTTGGTTAGATATCATAAAGCTGGCCGCTGTCCAGTAAAGTATGTATGTTTGTACATATTATTTTTCGAAGCTATATATCAAAGAGTAGAACGCATATTATAACAAATACATCAATTTAATTAGCATTACAAAATCAATATAAATGTGTTTCATTGAAAAAGAGTAAATACTGTGTTGCGCTAACCATGAACCAGTTCTTTTGAGCCAAGTGAATCTTTTCTTTGAGTTCTAGCTGCCGGTCGCTATTTAATCACGGATAGCCCGCTCGCTCTGGCATGCTTGAATTTTCTAAATAGAATTTTTATTATGAAAAGTCCCAAATCCAAAATCAAGATGAGTTTTCGCATTTATTCACTGTCCTGTCTGCTATAATTACCATTCACTTTTTGGTAATATTATTATTTAAAAAAAAAATTGTTTAATATATTTTTAGAAAGAAAATACAAGTTTATTGCATGTTTAAGCCGCAAAGAGTTTTGGTCCTTGGGCTTAGTACATTTTCTTAAAATCATTAAATTGTAATGAGGGCCACAGAAAATTTTAAACAATAAACTATATATATTTAATTTAATTAATTAAAATAAATGGTGATAGAACTTAGCAGAACCACTAACCATAGAACACATTATGGTTTTTGGCAGAACATATCCAATTTCAAGTTTAAAGGGCAGTTGATAAAAATATAGATAGCATCGATATATATTGAATAATTATATTGTTAGCGCAAATCCACTTTTAAGATATCGATATGTTAACCATCACTTGTATGAATTGTGACTCATACTTCACTATTCCAATTACTAGTAGCAAGTGTAGGTTCTAGTAGAGGAAACTTTTGCCAAAATATAAGTCAGGGATTTAAATTTTGTATATTTATTTTATACAACATGTCATACCAACAATGTGGAATGCCCGATCAGACGTTTCTTTGGGACGTATTTCAAAGGTATTTATATTAATATCAACATTTGGCAACGTACATACGTATGTACATTGCATGTATTTTAATTTATATTGTAAATTTACATGTACAAACATGTTACATATATATAAATACATATCTACATATATACATAGAGTACTGTTATACAAGTATATGTTATATATTCCATTGATAAAACTTTGTATGTGTTTTAAGGGTCGATAAAGACAGGAGTGGACATATCTCTGCAGATGAACTACAGGTTGCTCTCTCCAATGGCACATGGTCAGCTTTTAACCCGGAAACAGTTCGGCTTATGATCGGAATGTTTGATCGCCAAAACAGAGGAACCGTATCTTTCGAGGATTTCGGAGCACTATGGAAATATGTAACTGATTGGCAAAATTGTTTTCGCTCTTTCGACCGTGACAATTCAGGCAACATTGACAAGCAAGAACTTAAAACTGCTCTTACTTCCTTCGGTTATCGGCTATCTGACAATCTTATTGAAATATTGCTGCGTAAATTCGATCGCTTTGGCAGAGGAACAATACTTTTCGATGATTTTATCCAATGCTGTATTGTCCTATATGTAAGTATTTTATTTCACTCAGCTTTATAACAATAGGGATATTTTGGTGATATACACATATTTATAAAAACATAAGGGCAGAAGTAGTGCAATAATTAACATATTTTTAACTTAGTTATAAAATGAAAAACATGCCTTATATGCATAAATATACATGTTCATGAACTAAGTGTTGAATTATATCAATATGCGGGTAGTGTTCTAATACATGTTATATAAACAGTAAAATATAAGTGATTTTTTTACTATTTGTGTAAGATAATACCACTAATTACATTGGAATACCATTTTTGAAAATATGGTCTAGAATACGGTTTTATAAACATAAATAAAGAAGAAACTAAAAAAGCTTTAACTAGACAAGTTAACAATCTTATTAATAAACAATTTTCTTTAATTGCAGACTTTGACTACAGCCTTCAAGCAACATGACACCGACATGGATGGAGTCATAACAATCCACTACGAACAGTTTTTAAGCATGGTCTTTTCACTTAAAATTTAATAATCAGATGTCAAAATTTTATATTATACAAAATGGAACTTTATAATATGTAAACAAATATGTAAATAGCCTGGATTATCTACTTTTTAAAAAGCCAAAATTTGTGAACTTGTTATCCAATCCTTAAACTATAAATTTAAATAATTAATTTCGTAAGCAACCTTGTTAGACATTTAAGCTTATATGAATTATATTTGATATAATACTAAAATTACAAATTTTTATTTCTTTACATGAATCTTACAAATGAATTGTTATTAAATATTTTTAATGCAACAGGATAGTGAAATTATCCTGAAATTAAATAAAATCTGAATAATTATATGTTAGAACTGCAGAACCGTCTCAATGCAGTATCTGAAATTGTATTCAAAATTTCAACTCTTATTTTTAGACGCTAATTGTCTTATGAATATTCAGTTTTATGATTCATTGATTATTTATTGATTTTATACTTAAATGTAATTTATTTACTAAATTTAAATTACATGTATTTGTTTATATCTCGATCTCCTCGAAACCTATTCTCCACATTCGCACATTGATTGAGCTGAAATCATACAAATATTTTATATTGTGTCGATATCGATAAAGTAATGTAAACTTTTGCAATTGAACCGATGACTTGTAGTATTCTTGTTCAGAGGTTGCTTTGGAAGACAGACAAGGCAGCTTTAATATTGATGCTGGTTACTCGGATACAGATAGAGGGGTCGTGAATATAATATAATTTTTTATTTGATAAAAACACATTTTCATTACTTATAAGCAGTGGAATTAGTAAAAATAGGGTAGGCTCTACTATGTAGAATCGTTTCTTTGTTCGAGTAATTAAAGCCAATAAGGATATTTTTATTATTTATTGAAATTTAATAACTAATATATACTATTTATCATGTTCTAGGGTATCAGATTAATGATAATTTCGGGCTCTAACTTCTTACTGCAATCTGTTTTGACGATATATATCGATATACATATGTACAGTGATATTATTTCTTACAATTTGCAACCGGCAGAACAGTGTGCGTAGAAACGTGTCATGAAAAACGTGTTTCAATGCCAGACATTTCATGAACTAGTTCAGTTCTAATGATTCTTTACCCATCTCATTTTGTTACAGTTAATTACTTTGTTTCGTCTGTAAAGAATGAAAAAAGTATATTGTCGGCATTCGTATAAGCAGAAATAAATTTGTTCTTTTAAGCAGGCCGCGATTATTAAGTAAATTTTTTAAATTGTGTAATTTAAGAGTGCATTACCTTAATAAAATATTTCAAAGCAAAGCAAAAATGTCTGAACTTCAATCATCATTGCTATTGAAAAAACAATTGGCAGGTATGTTACACATGTCTAACTATGAGCGTATGTAAGGAGTTATGCATGTACATATTATACATAAGGAAGAACAGCAGGAATTGTAGCGCCATTTACAGGTATATGTACTTACGTATGTACATATGTATACGCACACATGACACGCTTTACATACATAGATATATTCATACATACTTATGCACATAAAGCATTCATTTAATTGGACCACATTTCGTTGTCAACTAATTAATAGAAAAAAGTCCATAAACGTACAAATATTTATGTATGCATATATAGTTGAGTATTTTAATGTATGTATGTATATACCCGTTGGCATGTATAGCGCAAATATATGTATATATATATAGGATGCATATATAATTAACATATAATATCTATATATACGTATATATGTAAATATGCATGCAAAGCGTTTTAACCAAATCATCTCTGTTATCACCCTTTTTTATTGTCTCTTGTCTCTTTGTTATTATTGGTGGTGAAGACTATTGAATCACCACAATGACTATTTGTGTATGTATGTATGTGCGTATACATACATACATATGTATGTACATCAGTTGGCATGTATTTATATACATATGTATAAGTAGCTTGGTAAATAGACAATTTGATGAATGCTGTAAATAAAATTCACAAAAAATAATGGATTTGAAAGTTATATACATATATACAAACATATATTTAAGAATAAAATATCTTTCTCTGCAGTGAATACCCAAACATAAACATATATTCTATAATAAAATATGTTAGTAATAATATATATAAATATATTTAATTAATAAATTAATATCTACTTGTTTCAAAAAAGTAAAGAAGAGTCCACGATATATTTTTATTTATTCATTCATGATATCCTAAATTTTGGCTATATCCAAGAATGTTAATATATGTACATGGATGATTATTAATTTAAATTCATTCACATCCGCTTTCAAAGAATATTCAAGATTTGTTGAGTCGTTTACGAACTCTTCAAGTCTCAATTTTTATCTTGATTGCTTATCGATATTAAGATCTGAATCGATAATTTAATATCCGAGTGATGTACGGTACAAACTAAGTTCACGACTTAAAAATTGTCCCAGGAGCTGGGTTCATTCCTGGTGCACATATCGGCCTATTGTTTGTTGACAATGATATATTCGTTTCAGAAATTTGAGATTTTTTAGATACTGACATTAACATCATATCAAGGAGTCTCAGTCAACGAAATTTAGCAAGTCACTGCATTTATAATGTATACTATACTCTTAAGCAATATATGTATATCTATGTAATATTTCTTAGCTCAGATATAAAAACAGCCTTAGCAGAGAGAATAAGAAGATGGTGATAAGTCATTTATGTGGTTGGCGTAAAACAAAGGAATTATCATCAATATATACTTATTAAGACAATAGAAAATTAGTTTTGTTGAAATTTATTAAATTATCAGAGAAATATAAATATAATATAAATATATTTTTGTTAAAGTTTAATTAATTTCAAAGGATAGTACGATTTTATATTAATTTAAGCTAGTATTATTACAAATTTGTAATATATATATATACAATTGTTTAATATATACATGTTAGCTGTTAAAATATACTATACTATATATATTATACATCGTTATATAAGTTTAATGAGTTGCAGAATTACTTTAAAGTCATATATAAACAAATATTTTAATATAACAAAATTCTTATTATTCCTTTATTTCAGAACTAAATAAGAACCCAGTAGAAGGTTTCTCAGCTGGATTAATTGATGAGAATGATATATTCCGGTGGGAAGTCCTAATAATTGGACCACCAGACACACTTTAGTAGGTTTATTACAGTAAATATATTTAAATAACATACAATTAGTATATTAAATACGACCCGATCCCATAAAGTAAATATTGGTTATATGTTAAAAACTATGTTATCCTCGTGTGCTTACAAATTAAGCCATTGATAGACTAAAAATAGAATTCATAATTGAAACTCGTTATAATCGAAAGAGTCAGAGCTGCATACATTTGTTTTGTTTTGGGGACTTTCATTAATTAATTAATTTCATTTTAAATTTTGCTTGGATTAGTTGACTGCGTACAAAGTTCCTCTTTAGTGGCGCCAGGAAAAGTCTGCAGTCCCATTTGCAATGGTGCGTACTCCAAGTGGGTTCAATGCAAACCCTGTTAACCCTGTATCTTAGCCTTAAACCGCCACACCATCCACTACTCTGATGCATTGCCATGAAGAAGGCGAACATATTTTCTGTCCTCTATTTAGAAACAAATGTTTTAGTTGTAAACTTGGTAACTTTTACTTAATTCTACGTTAAAATACTGGCAAGCAGAGCCTTAGTGTACTTTTATTTTAATTATTTTAAATTCAGTTTGGATATCCAAGTTTGTAGCTCCACGACTAAGCGGGGATGAATACGAATGTATAAATATTCCCACGTATAAGTCCTCAAATCAAAGGAACTTTATTACTTTATAATTGAGCTTGGGCTCCTTAGAAATTCATAAATATATTTTGTTTAGATATTTAGAGTTATGATTGCACCTACACTAACTAATAAATGTCAGATTGCATTATATAAAATTAATTTATACACAAATTTGGATTGGATCATACAAACTACTTTTAGCAAGTTGCTGAGGGTATTTCATAAGAAAAGTATCACTTAACATCAATGCTAGATATTCATAGACTCAAATTTAATTGTTTCTTAAATATAAATATTTTTTATAAAGTGGACAATTTTTCAGACTAGCCTCATTGAAAATTCTGTAAGATAATGGTATGATATAGTACAATCAAATAATTTGTGATATAATTAATAATAAAGTTATTTACTTTATTTTTTATTAGGATCAACAGTCGAGTCCATCCTATCACGTCTGTATGACGATTTCGAGACCAATCGAAGCGAGAAACTTTACCTTAGTCTTCGTTACTTCTTTGATACTTTCCTCCACTCCCTTCCTAAAATTGGGAAATTATATTTTTAAAGATGATTGATATATGTATACGAAAATGTATTTATAGCAAATACCATATATCTATATCATGACATTTATTTTGAACTCTAAAGCCCAAGTAATTATATGAAAAGAATCGCGTTAAATTGATGGTATTTAGTATTTAGATATTTCTCATATACCAAATGTATATTATACTTTTATTACCAATAAACTAGGTTTAAATTTGTTTGTATTGAAGCTATAAAATATAGAAGGATGTATTATTTAATTGTCATTCTCGTTCTGTTCGAAAGCTAAGATATTGAAGTTTGTATTGAATGTCTAGGTTTTCGACTAGGTTAGGTCATTAGCTATGTATGTAATTGCTCAAACTTGGCTCAGTTTGTCTGGTATTAATAATTTCCGAATAATATTTTTTGTCTATTGTGGCAAATGCTAAGCGGCGTGGATGCGTTCAAAAACTTAAGTCCTGACATAGGATTTCCCTATATACAATAGATTTATCGATATTTGTATTAACATTTTTTTCCTTTTTATGTTTTTGATTAACAGCGAAGGAGGATTCTTCAAAGCGCATTTATACTTTCCTAAGGAGTACCCTCTGCGTCCACCTCGAATGAAGTTTGTTACAGAAATTTGGCATCCAAATATTGAAAAAAATGGCGATGTCTGTATTTCAATTTTGCACGAACCTGGAGATGATAAATGGGGCTACGAAAAAGCATCAGAGCGTTGGTTGCCGGTACACACAGTGGAAACTATTTTGATATCCGTGATATCAATGCTAGCGGATCCCAATGACGAATCCCCAGCAAATGTTGATGCTGCCAAGGAATGGAGAGAGTCCTACCCCGATTTCAAGCGCAAGGTGGCACGTTGTGTCCGGAAAAGCCAAGAAGAGTGTTCGTAGAAACAGGATTTGCTCTATATATTTGTATATTTATATTAAAAATTTGATACATTAAAATGAATAACTGAATTAATAGACATAAACTCAAGCTCTTATATTGATTATTTTATTTTAATGGTTTTATAACCTAAAGGAGAAAAAGGTAAACGAAGATATATTTGTATAAATCGAATCCTTCAATGAAACAACACCAAAAAGATGGCAAACTTCATATTTGAGTTAACTCGATTTCATGTCATTCTGTCGTCTCGTCGTACTACTCAATGAAGGCAGGAATCATAGTCTGCTCTCACTGATGATAGAGCAGTAGATGGTGATATATCACCGCTATTGAAGATAGAGACTTAGAGCACATACTCATATATTCTGAGATGTCATTATCTCATAAAGTCTTAAGTCCACTAAATAAAAGCGTGTCAAATTGAAAGTACTTGAGATTTAAAATTTTAAATATACACTTTCGTGTGTATTATAACAAAAGCTATGGAGCACAACGTAAACGGGTGGTGAGATGTTCGATATCTTTCTGTCTGTTAAATTCATGATTAAAGAGTTGTGAGTATACTGCTTCGGAGCAGGACGAAATACATCCAATCGCGTAATAAAATTGATCACTACACTAAAACCACTAACAAAACAAACGTGTTATATAGTTACAGTTAAACCAGAATGAGATCTAAGATGAGTTTTACTATGCCATATAATAACTAAAAACATCATTCAATGGATTTAAAAGTAATATTTATGTTGAGGTATGACCTAAATGAAGAAAGAGACAGGTAATTATATATTGAACAAATATATTCCAACTAATAGTCAGCAACCACTAAGTTACAAAGGTAGTTTTATATTTTACAACTAATTCTTTCAGTAATTATTGAATGAAAGTGTATTATAAAAACCATTGTACAGTTTATTTTTTGCTATCCGGAAAATTTTGTAAGCCTGTCAACAAGAGGAGATTATTTTCAACAACAATAATAATTGAATTCCACCTGAAATTTATGTTTTAATTCATGTGTGCATCTATTATCGAATATGTCAATATTCATCGATAGCTGTATCGGGTTTTGATTTGCTTGAACTCGAGTGTGGCCGGCAGGCAATATGGATAGAGTACCTGGGAAGGGGAAATCGTTAAGCCTGAAATAAAGTGTGTTTGGAATAGGTATTTATGTATCGCTTTAACGTTATGTGTCTGTTTGGTTAAACAAAATACAAAAATGATGAGTCGATAAATATTACATTCGATTTAATATAAGCCGAATATACATACAACTTGCGTATGCGTGTTTACACAAAGTTGAAGTTGCGTATGTGTACATAATACATGCATACGTGTATGTAAATTTTTGTTTGTTTTTGATCAGCCACTCAGGTTAACTAAGTACATAGTATCTGTCAAACACTGATTATAAACATTAGTCCATATGTATATACATATATACTCATATATATATATATGTATGTATATGTATATATTAATTTATTTATTCGTATATGTACATATATTTCTATATGTATAAACATATATTTATTTATACATACATATACATATATATGTAGGTGTTTACATTTGTATTTTTCTACACAAAGGTGATGAATCTTTGAGGGTACACACAAATATTAAAGATTTCAGTTGCTCGTGCGCTGCAGCTGCTCACAGTTCGCTTTTGGCGAGTTAAAGCTTTAAAAGCTACTGCCTCCAGCTTAAAAATTACTTTTAATGTAAAGCTTAACTAGACAACGCGATTCCTTTTAGTCGTTGTTCAGATTTTACCGCGCATTGTATTTTTTTTTTTTCGATTACAGTGATTAATTAAATAAATTTTATTAAAGTGACAAAATTTGTTGTAATCAGAATCGTAAATCAAGTTCAACTGGCTTAAAGTTTGCATAGTATGTATATGTGGTATAGGATAAGTGTAGCAATTACTAATGTGCCTATAAAATAGTATCTGTTTACTGAAGTACATACATATTTATCTTATAAATAAATATAAAAGGCTTATGTACTTTACGGATATACATATATGCACATGTATCCTTATGACCAAATTAAGTGCCGCACATGTCCAGTGTCTCATACAAACATATTTATGTACATATCTGTGGTAATTGTCTATCAATAAGAGCATAAATGTATATGTATATATACATACATATGTATGTTTATGTCTAATCGTGTAACAACTGTAATGTATATAAGTATGTACCGTAAGTACATAAACGATTAAAATAGTGACCTGTTCGTGAGTTCGCGGCCAGCGACATTCCATCCTGATTATACGATATGTTTGTCTGTGCCTACTTACATAAATATGTAAATAACATGAATGCACATATAGAAACGAATTAAGATACCGAAATCGTTAACATATTGTTGCTATCGCATGCACTTTTTAGCCAATATGAACGCTATTTGCAAAATTGTGCGAACGTTTGTTTTGATTGGTAATGTGTGGAGAGGCTTAACGTGCATATGTATATACATACATATTTATATATGATGTTCGTATATGTTAGTGTGTAAGCATGTACAAATACACATGCATATGTACATATGTTTTAAATATTGTCAAAAATTGCTTAATATTGGTAAGATACCCTTTTACGCATTTGCGTGAATACATTTCTCGATAATTGATTAGTAATGTTAAAAATAGATTGACAGGATACACACTCTATATGTATGCATGCTCAACATATTAATAGGATTAGCTTATAAATATGTGTATATAGATATACATTCATACATACATATGTGTTCATATAAGTCCTTATGTATTTTAGTTTATATGATACGGCATATGTATTAATTTCTACCAAAACGCAAGAAAAGGACATTTTTTCGCTTAAAAAATACCGTTGGTGTTATTTCTAATATTCAAAGTGTTAAGAAATTAATGCTAAACGAGAACAAATATTTTTTAATTTTAATTGCGGGCATATTAAATTTGTAATTTGTATTATTAAGAAAAAACAAAAATATTATTATTGAAATTAAATGATTAAGCGAGTAATAACTATTTCAAACTACATACAGATATACATACATACATGTATGTATGTCAAGTGCAAATTAAATTTGTAACTGTATTATATTCTTTATTATCTATTATAATATTATTAAGACAAAACAAAAATATTATTATTGAAATTAAATGATTAAACGAGTAATAACTATTTCAAACTACATACAGATATACATACATGTATGTATGTCAAGTGCAAATTAAATTTGTAACTGAGTTATATTCTTTATTATCTATTATAATATTATTAAGACAAAACAAAAATATTATTATTGAAATTAAATGATTAAACGAGTAATAACTATTTGAAACTACATACAGATATACATACATGTATGTAAAGTGATATGTACATATATATATATAAGTATGTATGTATTTGAATGCATTTGTGGAATAAATTGAGTTTTGTCAAATTCTGTGTGCATACACAATTCTGCTTCGTTTTATCTATTTGTTTTTCTAAGCAATTACAAAAAAAAATAAATATAAATTTCCGTGAATTATGTAAAAGTATAACTTTAGCATAAGTTTACATATTAATAGTAAACAAAACAGACTTTTGTACATGGAATTGGAATAGGTTATGTGTGCAAACAACATACTAAAAAAAGAATTAAACATATGTTTTCTTGGAATTCTTGCATGAAGCATCTACAAAATCCAGTGATTAAGTTTTTTGAGTGCTTTAGCAAGGCGTGTAATTTACTACTTGAAATTAAAATCAATTTTGTAAACAAACAAACTGGAAACCCCGCAGCACTATACAATAAATAATTGAGGATAGATTTATTTGATTCAATCGGAAAATAAATATATACATATATGTATATATATTATCTTAAAAGCTGTTAGTTTCAACCACAGGCTGTCAGACTGATATATTATTATATAATATCACTTACGAATTCAAACAGACTTAAATTGATGGTTAAATTTACGATACAATAGAAAGAATAATAGATTTTCCTACACATATTTTATTTCCGTCTTAGCGGCTAGTGATCCAAAAGAAATACATTTGCTTATGGAATATATTTATTATTCAGCCTAGCGTTCCACTATCTCAAAAAATAAAACGGTTAAGGTTTTTAATTAAATACAACGGCATCTTGTGAGCATACTATGTATTAATGAGGCTTTCGTGTACCAATAATTTTTCTGATTGGCAACGAAATCACATTGCATAGATAGAACTTTGATGTAAGACTTATGTTTATTTTTAAAGTTACCTGTGCTTATAATAATATATAATATGTAATAATAATATATAATATAATCTTTCTGTATTTTCCTTGAGTCTGCTTCAATATATCACAATCCGTGACAAAATTGAAATTCTCTTTTCTTGTTTGACCTATTGTTCCCATGACATTGTTGACATTGTCGATGCTAACAAATAAACAAAATAAGTGTACAAAACATGTGTACATACATATTTGTACATCGAATATATACATATACATATGTAAATGACAATGTTTGTATAAATACCAAACGGTATATTTATTAATTTTAAGTATTGCTTTTTTGTGCTGATAACGTTTACCTATAAATGTATATATACCTATAAGTATATACAAAATGTACATATATAAATATTATTATGTATATAAATATTATTTATTTATATCTTTGTTTTAATTAGTTTCTAATTTACATACTATGTATAAAAGAATATGTTCACGTATACGATTTCTATGTTATTGCTCTAATATAAAACTGGAAACAAGTCTCTCTTAAGTGACAATATACATATATAAGACAATTAGAATATATTTGGTAATTCTACAATCTACAAATTGTAGGAAAAACAAAGCTTGATTTCAGTTGATTAAATTCAGATGACCTGTATAATATAAAATTATATAGACGCAGTATTTCTTTATTAAATGTACATATGTATGTATGTAATGTAATATTTAATATATGTACATATGCATATCAATATTGTATGTATTATACATATGATTTATATAAAGTACAAAGGAATTAGAGTGGACCCGAAATTACAAAAGTCCGGCGGTAGATGTAAGCTTATTTTGCGTAGATGCGAGCAAATGTTGAAATGAATAATGCATGTGTGCAAAATCAGTTAATCACTTATAAATCAATTCAATGAAATAGAAAATTATAGTTTGCCCACTCTAATTGGATTGTTAGCAAGTACAGTTCAATCGCTCGACCGATTGCTGCATCGATCGCACAGTGCTTGGGCTTAATCTATTGCGATGAGATGCGAATCAAGAGCTCTACTGTTCATAATATTATTTACGCAACTATGGGCGGCTGTAGAAATTACTGCGCACAATGAGGACGCCGTGAAGCAAGTTCCGAATGAATATAAAAAGTATCATCGAGAGGACAGTTTGCTAGATAAACTATTAAGAATAATCACTGAGCCGATCACTGTGACGGAAAAGGGGTCCGACAATGATTTCATATTTCGAGTCTTCGATATATTTGGCGATGTCATAACTGAGCTAGTTCAAGCACTAGAACTGAATGTCACGCAATCAATTCGTCAGTTGGTCCTGCGAAATATTGAGCGCGCGAAGGGAGAGCTGGCCAGTGCTGCCAAAAATGTTGAATGGGCCTCCCAGGTTCTTAATAGTAGTCTAATCGATCGTCCACACAATGCACATCAATGGCATAGAAAGGTCAGCGAAAAGCAACGCCTTATTGATAAGCTGCGGCTCTATATAAGCGTCTGCCATCTGCTGGACGACTTGATTGCCTTAAGTTCCATGCAGCTCCGCAAATGCTGCGATGTCACCGTGAAGCCGGTAATTACGTTCTGTCGAAGTTTTCGTATTCTACTGGCCAATGGCTCCAGTTATATGGCTGATTTTGCTCGTATACTGAGTCATCTTAATTTTTGCTTGGAAAACAATTCATCTCATTTGGAATACACGACGCGATGTCTTGATTTTCTTAATAACGAGATCTCCAATCTCGTTCAAGGCTTCGAGAACCTAATAAGCAAACTGCTCAAACTCTTGCACCTGAAAATTTTATACTCCAAATGTTGTATTTCATTGGCCCTGGTCGAAGACATGGAATATAATAAAAACGTCATCTCAACACCCTAAAATAGTTGTTTTTTATTTAAGCGCACTAACACAAGTTCACAACAACAAGTACGGATGAGAAAGGATGTCTATATTTATGCAGCAGTATTCATTTGGTACTTATATTTGAGTAAAACGAGGCTTTGAGGGAAAGTCGCCCTATATAAAGCGCAGCATCTGCTGAAATTATTCAGTCGTCCAGGCCTGGTGGGGGTCAGTTGTGATAATTAAGCTAAGCATTAAAGAATTGGAGGAAACAAGAAGGGGAAGTACGTTAAGGAAATAATTAAAGGAAATGTTTGTAAGAAATAATTGGAGGAAATGTTGAGAAGAAATACTTTGAGGAAATAGAGGACAAAGTACTTGCAAGAAATTACACATAGGAATAGACGGACAGACGGGCTAGGGTAAATCGATTAAGTAAGATACTTGAGGTCTGCTACGCCTTCTTCGTTCTATTACATACATATATATTCACATTCAATGGGTTCAGGGCTCTTAATAGTTTTCATTATTAAGCTTTACGACTAACGTGACAGGGTGTGAAAAAAGCAGAAATCCAATTATTTTTACAGTATTTAATTATTCAAGACTGTGAATAATAACAATAAATCTGTATTTTATGGATATAAAAACAAAAGTAGATTAATATTCTGTTATGCTATAAAAACATTGCCTTAAGCTTTTATGCATTTGGCTGCGTGGAAAGTCGACCGGAATACAATTATCCTGTGCTTTCACTCCAGTTGGCGGCTCCTCTTCAATGTGGTTTTGGCGTCGTTGTCGAAGGGACGAGACTCGGCCATTTTTCATTCTGAGGTCATAGAATATTTCGAGCTCCTCAATTTTAGTGAACAACATTTCAAAATCTTTTTCGGCATTCAGTAAAAATTTGCATCGTATTTCATAACTTCCCAAATAAAGACAGTTGAAAAGCCTTTGAATGCGGAATTCGAGCTGTCTCATAACATATTTGCTTGTCAGTTCGGTCATGGCGAACACATCGAATGCCACGTTGAGGCCACGTCCGGCTGCGCACTTGAAGATTTGGTCGGAATAGTGCTTCAGGAACTCCATATACTCCTGACAGCAGCCTACGTCGCCCTTAAAGTTCCAGTTCTGCAAAACGAATCGCTGGACATCGGCGTAGTATGTGAAGGTCTTTTGGGTAGCGAGCAAAATGTTTTGCGTATATTCTAGGGCTTCGTCAATGATCTCAGAAAACATGATGTGAAAGAATTCCATTTCTGCAAAATAAGTAGTTAAAAGCATTTTGACTGGAATCGGCTGCGTCGATGGAATCTGTCGGAGCTGCAGCAATAGCGTATAGCTTGAGTTCTTCGCAACTTCGTAGGAAGTCTCGGAATCGCGTGCAAATATTCTAGCTGCATCGGCTGCTGCATAGAAGAACTCGGACAATTCGTGTAACTTTGTTCTCTGATGCTCTGTATTTAGCTGATTTTCATGTCCTAGCGAAAGAACATTTGACATTGTCAGATTTCTCTGAAGATGCTCTCGGAAGTTCCTCAATTGATTTTGAAACGCTTGCTTTGAGTCCTCCGCTGAACGCATGGCATCGTAGAATTGTATCGGTATATACTCCCCCTTAATCGCCTGCGACCATTTGTCGTGTCTCGGAATGGGTTTGCCTATGTATTCACCTGATTTTACGGGCTGTAACGCGCCCACAACACATAGCAGCCATAAAGCTAGATAGTTCCAGTGGAAGGTCATTTACTGCAGTAGGAGGAATGAGGAAACTCATATATTACTATTCAGCTACCAATTATATATAATTAAAATAAATTACTTCAACTTTTGTTCAGATATTGGCAACGTCTATCGACACAACACAAAGCCAAATGACAGAATATACATGTGGATACAAATATAGAACATATGTATATGCTGTAAGCAAAGTATTAAAGATCTCTGGATCTAAATATAGCACCTATTTAAATTGAATCGAATTGAATGAATGAAAACATGAAAACCAAAATAATAGCTACTAGTATAATTATTATTATTTTAATATATATACTGAATTTTTTACAGAAACAATTTGAAATATTTTTAACATTCATAATGGTATTATAGATTCAGTTTTACTGTCTGAAGATCCCATGTCGCTAGACTTAATTTCTAGATCCATAAATCATTCATTATATAAAGCGATGAAATTCTAAACAAACTAAATATCCTGTAACCTGATTCGTTTGACTACGATGTAATACTATATAATAAAACACATGAGGAAACTAAACTTTTCCACTTCCTAGACTAATAGCCATGATATTTAAAAGTAATTTATGTTTATATATGTAAATGTATATGGGCAGTTTGATTTAAACAAAGAAAAAAGCAAAATAATCAATAAATACATTCATGAAGATTTTAAAAAGGGAATTGAATAAAACTGAATGTCTGGTTTCATAAAAAGCAACGAATATGTTTCATTCACAAAAACCCAGGTGAAGGCGATAAAAAATAATGAAACTAGCTAATGAGCTAAAGAGTCTGGCTAAAGTTATTTTCAGAAGAAAAGTAAACATAAACAAAATTCTTAAACATCCCGAAGACTATATAAATTTGTGTTTCGAAATTCTGAATTGGTTCTGCTGCTAGAGGTTGATCAGGAAAGAGCATTACGATATCTGTTGAGTCTGCAGTAATTGCATAAAATTTGTGAGTTAAAAATCCTTTGATAGACGGATTAATAGTGATAAAAAAATTACAAAGAAATTTGTATACTATTAAGAAATTCCGTTATTTATTTATTATGATTTTCATTGATAAATTTTTTTATTTTTCAGGAGAGATCCACTCTAAATGCAACTATGCGCACATACAAAATCACACTATGTCAGATTTGAATACTACGAAGACAGAAATTCTTAGCGTCCCAGATCCGGCCAGAACTTTGGAAACTGTTGACCAGGCGATAGAAAAGAAAGATGTTCAAGCACACGATAAAGCAAAGGCTGCTAGCTATAGCTGTGATGACGATGACGACGATGTTATCATTGTTGAATTACTGCAAGGTTGTGAGCCCGAAAGACCCGAAACGACCAATACAAAGTCAACAATACTTTTGGACAATCAGTTAGAGAATATACATATTGAATCTGAAGATTTAAGTCGGGAGTATTCTACAGATATTAAGAAGCCAAATATGCAGTTTAACGGAGGCAAGGGGTATCAAAACAAAACGCCGGTTAACGTTGGAAATCACGATACTGAAAGCGCAATCAAAAACAATTTTGTAAAGGAAAGCACAGTTTGTCAAAGCATAACCGTACGCACTGCAGAGTCTTCAGTGTCCAGAAATGAATCCGTTGAATCTTGTGGCTCCAAACAGGGCCCTCTCACCCTGCTTAAGTCCCAGTCTCTGGACCTATACAATGAGGATTGTGCTGGCCTGAATATTGATCAACAGTTACACAATCGAGTTCTTCCTAATATCACAGAAAATCGGACTGCTGAGAGCCAACTCCAATCAAACGATGAGAATGTGGAGCGGGGTCAAGGCGACGGCTTGAACAGATCGACTGGAGAAATACGTCAACGTCCATCACACCGCCCAAACATTGCGACAGCAGCGTTTCCGAGCACAGACTCTCGGCCAATTTATCCAAATGTTCCATATAGCCCGTATGGTAGTCCCTTCGGAAGTCCCCGATCAGTACGGCGTAGACCTCCATTACGTGAATCCCGACGAATATCTATTGAGAAATCGGGAAGTTTCCTTCAACTGAATCAATATAAGCTTTTGGATCAAATAGGACAGGTATTTGGCATGTAATTTGTTGAGAAAATGCTAAAGATAGTTTTCATTGGCAGGGTTCATACGGTCTTGTGAAGTTGGCCTATTCTGAAGAGGATTCGACACATTACGCCATGAAGATTCTCTCTAAGAAGCGTCTTTTGCGACAAGCCGCATTCATGCGTCGCGGTCCGAAGCAAGCCACATCTCCGCTGGATCGGGTTTATAGAGAAATCGCAGTTTTAAAGAAACTCGATCATCCAAATGTTGTCAAGTTAGTGGAAGTGCTGGATGATCCAATGGAGGATTCGCTTTATATGGTTTTTGAGCTCGTTAAAAAGGGTGAGGTTCTTTCCATACCCACGGACAAACCATTGACAGAAGAGCGTGCGCTGAGTGTGTTTCGAGACTGTTTACTAGGATTAGAGTATTGTAAGTATGGGAAACCGGTGGTACCGCTGATGTGATCTAATCTCTTGTCTACAGTACACTATCAGAAAATTATTCATGCGGACATTAAACCTGGAAATTTGTTGTTGACCGAATGTGGACATGTCAAGATAGCTGATTTGGGAGTTTGCAATGAGTTTCTGGGAGAGGATGCTACAATGAGTAATGGAGCGACAGGTGGAACGCCAGCTTTTCGAGCACCTGAAACTCTTGTACTGGGCAAGGTATGCAATTAGAAAAATATTACATCATAATGTGCTCAAAATATGTTTTCTTTTCAAATAGAATATGTACTGCGGTCGGGCAGCGGATATTTGGGCCTTGGGAGCAACATTATACTCTCTAGTTTATGGAAACGTTCCATTCATAGCTAACTCCATACCCTTGTTGTATGAAAAAATACGAAACGATCCAGTGGTATTTCCTGGACAGCCAAAAATCAGCGACGATTTGCAAAACTGCATTTTGCGCATGCTTGAAAAGGATCCAGCAAACCGAATAACTTTGCCACAATTAAAGGTAGACCCAGAGCATTGATAAAGAGAAATATATATGTATTAAAAATGTATTCCTAGACGCATCCGTGGGTGACCAGTAACGGATCCTATGTCTGTCCAACTGAAGACGAAAATTGTTGCCTGGTACAAGTGGACGATGAAGATATTAATTCTGTTGTGCGCAGTATTCCAAAGCTTGATACGCTTATCTTAATCAAAACGATGCTTAAAAATCACTCCTTTGTAAACCCCTTTATGAGGGGCATCTCCGGTAGGGCTCCCCAGCCAGGCGGTTCCAGGCTTGAGAAATTTGTCAAAGCCGGTAGATCGAATTCAGCACCTGGGTCGTATCACATACCATTGGACAGGTAAAACACGTATATTTTTATGTATTTATTTTTTTTTTTAACTTTAAAATATATAATTGAAATTTAATTGCAGGGAGCCATCGATGGATAACGTACTTCCGTCGCTGACTGAACATTGTTCTAGCCAAAAAAATGAAGAAACTTAATCAAATGCAAAAGAATGTTAATCAAATAGCCAATGATATTAATAATACCAGGGACCGAAAAACAAATTTAATTATATGCACATTTTTAGCTAAAAATATAATTAAGGAATATTGTCTAATCATACATAAAATGCACAAAGTGAGCGTGTTTCTTGACGAGCAATACAATAAGCCCTTCAAAGGTATCATAGTTTTGTCAGGTATAAGGCATTAATGGTACAACTCGTACTACTATATTTATAATATATATTATCGAACACTTTGGCTTTTTATTGCAGGCAATAAATCTGTATAGAAAGTTAAGTAACTGCATTGAACCATCACTGTATAATTAGAAACATATCTTGCACATACCCAATGCCTGCACGCATTGATAATACAAATATTTATCCTAATTCCAGTTTTAGCCATTAGTTAAAAATAGTTATTAGGTCTTCTGAAAATATTATTTGTCTGTTACCGTTTAGGTCGGTAGGCTCTGTTAAGTTCTGTTTTATACGTACTTAAAGAGTTTATAGGTACTTTATTAATTATAATATTTCCTTAATTTATAATTTATAAGTTTTTTTAAAGGCTCCAGGATTTTAAATGTATTTCTGAACCGATTGCTTTGTTATGTCAATATATATTTCTAGAGCCTTCGTCCGTTCTCTCTTGTAAACTAATTACAAATTGTTGTTATTGAATAAAAATATATACATGTACTTCGTATAGTTAATATATATAATAACCAGACTAATCAAAACTAACCAAGTAAAAACATAAATTATTGTTTCTGTGTGATATTGTGATGCGGTCTTAAATCTAAAAATCAACTAAGTTAAATATTAAAAGAAAAACAAAAATTGGTTGAATAGATTTAATTTAAATATACCTAACTTTTGCTGTCGTTAAAATTTGTATAATGCATTATAATTATGTTTAAGAAATTTGTGTAAGTGCTTCATTTAATAAGCAGTTTTAGCTGTATTATAAAATTGTGTTATATGATGGAATCAAATTAATATTTTTAAATTTATTGTGAATCACAAAACCATATGTTATTAAGATTATTCTCGAAATATACAGCTTCATTTGAGTTTCGCTATTCATGTCTTAAAAATGTTGTAAAGATTCAATCAAAAATATTTTGTTTGCTTACAAATTGTAAAAAAAAAAAAAAAAAAAAAACTGTTCTTTGTTCTACATGCTCAAATGCTGACATTAGAAAGCATGCCTAAATTTGAATTGTGATATTTTAGTATAACTTAGAAACTATCTGAATTGTTTCAGGTTGCTGTAGAGTCCATATACTGGGATGATATTAAATGACCTATTCATAAATATTGGATGAATAGATATAAAAACATCAGATATCAGTAGTTAAATTTATTATATTTAATTATTCTGTATAAAATTGCATTTAATCGAAGCCCATATTCAACTCTCTAAAATCCGACTATTGTCAAATATAAAATTAGAAATGTATAAATAAATAAATTTGTCTGCATAGCAAAAATATAACCATTTGCTTGAACCAACATTTGTAATTAAATTAATCAAATTAAATTAATATTCATAAAACAAATAGGCAGAAAAAAAAGAATCTAATAAAAAAATTTCAATACGATTTAATTTTAAATATTTAAATTAAATTAAATTAATATGATATACGATGCATTGATCGCTTTATCAGTGCAAAATATATTTCCATTCAAAAAAAGCTCTGATATAAACGTCTCGTCAAGTAGTTAAGATCGAACGGATTATTTTTTGAAATATTGCATTCAAAATAGTGTAGATTAATTTATATCAAACTCAAACTGCTACTCAACGGTTGCGAATGTTTTTACAATATTTCCCATTATATTATTTGCTAATAATATTATTATTATGTTTATGTAATAAGATTGCACTTGTTTTGTTTAAGTTGGAAATTCAGGAAAACCTTTAATTTTAAAATTAAGAAACTGAAAAGCTTTAGACTCTGTAATTAAGTTCTAAACATTTTAAGATCAATTTCCAGAATGAATGTTGTGATTTCTCAGCCAAAGGTCCAACGGGAAATGTCACCTATAATAAGTTACTTTATTAAGAGAGTCTATTAAATATAATTATAAATATAATTGAGAATAAAATTGGTGATAATAATATAAATTGAATAATTTCATTTATTGAAGCCCTAAATCTAAATTAAATATTCAATGACATTTTGTGAAATTAGTTTTGGGACCAACCAACCAGTGGCACAATCATACAACGAATTACTTTATTTAATAAGCTTAGTAAATAATATTATTTATATATATAATAATAATATCGCAATATTTCACAACACTAGCTTCTCACACTTTATTGGTAGTTTTAAAACAATTTCAATACTATTAGACACAAACATTTCATTTATGTCATTCGTCCTTAGGCATTGCACAATTTTTTAATAATACGCCAAGTAAATAAATGCACATATGTATATATAAATATACCGAAAGTAGCGTGTTTTGGGCAGGGATCTAATATTATTTATAACGTTAATAAATGTTTTCAGCACGTAACGATCTTAGTAAAACTGGCACCATTTTGTGTTTGAGTTGGGAATTAAGGAATTGGAGCTACGATCTGTACCAAATATACTTTAACGTCACTCAAAATATACACCCAGCCCACCAGTAGAGCTTTAAACCTTAGCCTGTTTTAAGGAAATTTTCTTATGGCCTACAAGCAGTCCTAGTTGCAAGGATCGTTGAAAGTACTCGATACTTGCTATACTACTTTGAACAAACAATGGCTACTAATATGCATAGAACTATTGAACTCTTCATAATATTGTTGATTTCAACATTTGGCTATCAGTTCTAAACTGTTTTCCACATTAAAAATGGAGCACAACATTCTAAATAGTCTCAATAGAGGATTTTATAAAAATCTTGTTAAATAGTATATGTATGAATAGAGGTTAGGAAGAAAGAGTCCTTTTCACCTTATTTTATAGTGTTTCTTATTCAAATCGATTGCATTTTTAAAATACTCCATGAAGAAAAAAAGCTGTTTCTATTTTAGTCCCGAAATTGCTCCAGAGATATTGTTATGGCGCGAAATGATACAATTTATTGTTAATTTATTTTACTTTAGTTAGTGAGTCTACTTAGTTTTAAACGAAACGTGTAAAGTGAAAACATAATAAAGCAAACCCAAATATTATTAATCGATTGCGCTTTATTAAGTGCACATCGATAACTTGCTGTTCCGATGACTCAATAGTATTTTGATACAGCTGGGCAACTTAAGCGAGATTAATGAAAGCCGAATTGGTCTAAAGCCAGATGTTTATAAAATTATCGCTAAATATCGCTGATTTTATAATAAACTAGATAGTAACTATGGGTATGTATTGCATTACGCACTACTAAATGGAATGTACAAGAAGAATTACCTCTGTGTGTTTAGTGCGTGGGTGCGATGTGAACAGTAATGTTTTTTGGGCAAATGTATCTGAAAATTGCATTGCAATGCACATTGTAAATGCGTAATTCAATACACATAATCAAATTCAGAAAATAAAACACTAACCTGTTTCTTTAAGGTTGCAATGATGTCGATTCAATTTCAAAACTGGAAAAGGACCTTGCTCTTTTAAAGGAAGAATATAACAAACTTCAGCGCAGCTATGTGGAATTGGAGCGGAAATATAATGAAGCTATTGTGTCGACTTCAGATCTGGAGTCTTCAGGAGAATTTAGCAGTTTTGTATCAAGATTGGCACTGACGACGGCCTCTTTATATGGACGCTCCATATATTCCGATCTGAACATTAAGACCAATTCCAATGGGACAATAATGCCGGCCCACAAATTCGTACTCCATGCCCGGTCGGACAAATGGCGTAACGAGGCATTAGCCACTGCCAAAGAATTAGATTGGAGCGATTTGGATGAGGATATAGCCACAGCGTTGCTACGCTGGATTTATACAGATATTATTGACTTGCAGCATGATCGATTGACCTTGGGTCTGCTGAGAGTGGCGCACCGTTTTTCCTTACCTGGACTGCTCGGGCTCTGTGAGAGAGCTCTGGTGGCTTCTGTGGGCGTACGATCTTGTGTGCGATTCTATTGTGTGGCCGAAGAAGTGGGCGCAGCTAGCCTACTTGAGTATTGCTCCGGCATTATATCGACGCACTGGGATGATCTAACTGCACAGGATTTCGAACACATGTCTGGACCGCTTCTCTACAAAATGCTCAAAAACAAAACCAAATATCCTCTACACTCAGCCGTCCGACTTTTGCGCGAAGATGTTGTTTGCTTGTGCCTTGCGGAGAACAGTAATTCGGTAAGTGACAACAAAGTCAATGGAAACATTGCAAATTTAAGGAACGTTTGCGATATTAGTTCAGTTTATCGCTTTATAATTTAAATTTAATGTTTTCATATTCTTGTCACATCAAAGAAAGAGTTTTTTCTGTAAATAGTATAAAAGTATCTAGTAATTCTACTCCCTCCAAAAAAATTCTTCTTTAAAAATTCTTCAAAATATTTTGCTGACCTGCCAAAAGTGCGACAGAGAAGGTTAATAATCTATAATCCATAATAGACTCTTGTCAAAAATAATGTGAAAGCGTCAAGGATACAATAAAAATCGTTGTTTTAAATATTCCCAATATTTAGGTGTGTTAAAAGCTTCGAATTCATCACGTAATTTTTTTCTTCTCAAAATCATTCAAAATGTATTTTAGATTTATAGACTTTGCTATAAATGACATGTAAGTAGTAGCAGTAGCATAAATCTCTATAAATGCATAAAATATAACGGAATAAGGAAAAATGCTTTTACATTCAGTATTTATTCAAATACCTCTCAAAGGCTCACTAAAGAAAGGTAGAACAATCGTAGCTTCAACAACAGATAAAGTTTTAGTTTTTTATCCAACAATATTCCATGTTATTATTTTAACTTCGGATTGTTTGTTAATCTTGATAAAAGTCACCGGGCAGCATTTGTATTATTATTATTAGTTTTTTTTATCACAAAGGGCCATAGCAAATATTCATGATCTGTTCAAATTATCACAACAATTTTTACTTAAAGCCGAACATTTAAATATATGTAATTCAGTGTGAAATTTCGAATTATATATTATTGAAAAGCAAAATAGCGCTAAATAGAAAAATAATCGCATTTATCAGTTTTCTGTCCGCAGTAAAATATTTCGCCGAGTTGCATAATTCGCCGCGACAGTAGCAGTGCATTATTTTCGAACCCGCGAAGTTAGACAGAATTTCCGTGCATCCTTCCTTATATACCTCCTGCACCAAGTGCTCCTGCTCCCATTGCCTATTGCGAAACACCTGCCCAAACAGTATAATTATAGTTATTTCATAATTTATACATATAAATTTTGACTGCGAATTGACAATTCACCTGAGTTGTGTTTTTTTGTTGAGCACAACCTCTTGTGATCGTTTCTTGCTTTTGTCCATTTTGAAGGTGCAGCGTTGATATCGTCTTCAAACACATCGTCGAATATGGGCACTGGGCAACATAGTGTGCAGACTCCTCGAATTTGGAGCACAGTGGGGTAACAATTGTTGCATTGTCAACAAAATACTTCTCCACAGTGACTGAACACTTGTAACATTGTAAGACTTCTCTCTCTGAACATTTGGCTGTAAAATTTCAATTTTGTGAATATTTTTGAATTATTAATTATATACTAGATTAGGTAGCTCAAGTTGAAATAAGTGGTGCAATGTCATCTAAGTTTTTTATTATTATATATGAGTGTTGATTTACTATTTACGAACATTTCGCAATTGTAATCGACGCTGTAATTATTATTGATGATGCTCTCAGAAACGTGTTTAAAAGAAAATCTGTTATAAGACATGATATTCTTCCAATTAACTTTTTAAAATGCAAACTATTTGCTGTTTTGAATTCAATTTGTTCATATACGTCAACATTCGTATATGATTCGACCTTATGGCATTAAAATTCAATTTCTCTGGCGTTAAATATTCGACATTTCTTTGAAAGCGACGTTGCATTTTTATATTGATTTTGCGCAATTTAACATACATTATGCAAAATCAATATGTATATATAAATTTGCTTATGTGTATATTAACAGATAAGTCATTATATGGTCATCTGCTTCGTCCAATTTTTTAGCAGACACGCCCATTGAAAGGTTGCTTTAACTATACGAACGTCATTGATAACGTTCTAGAATCAACAATTCATTAATCAAATAGATTAATTTTATTTTGACTGCCCCTAAGAATGTATTAAGCGTATATACATGATATCACTTCATTGCCGAAAAGTTGTTGGTATAATCATAATAAATGAGCAAGAATGTTTCAGTCGGGCGTTTACGACTAGAGAATACTCTGGATCCGGAAAATTGTAATCGTTAATTGAACACGAATATGTTTTCCGAATTCCATGACTTCGTTGCACAAAACCAATATACTAATTTCACTTTCGTGAATGAGTATTATTATTAGGGGCGTAAACAATCAATAATTAGTTAGCATAATTTTCAGAAACCTTAGAAGTTTATAAATAGCTTCCATGGACGCCTTTAGTCAGATTTTTGAATCATGGCCGACAATTTGAATTCATATTGTTTACTTTTGCATGATTTGCTCTTATCTGCAATAACAACATTTTATAATACATTCAAATTTGTACATACAGAAAGTATTGAAATTCCATATACATATGTGTATATTACATTTTGTATACATTAATGCATAGAAAAACTTGTTGCTTTTGCATCGACAACGACTTTTGAGCTGTTTCGTTTTGCGCTCAATAATTGTATTCTTATCTTTATATGTTCGGTGTATGGACAGCTGCCATTTACTTCCATATTGTATATTGTATATTGTATATTGTATATTGTATATACATAAATGCTTTGTTTAATGTCCCATCATAATACAGACACACAAGATTTCTTTAAACCTTTTAATATTCATGCCCATCTGCCTTCCCAATTGAGACTTGAAATAAAGAACATTCATTCGTGTACACCGCTGTCCGCGTAGCAGATATAGATATGTAAATTATAGGGCTGTCTCCAGTGGGTGCGTGGCAAATGAGGAAATGCCCTATCATGCACAGTGATATAGCTGGAGTCATTAAATTAATTACATTTTGACCTACTCTAAAGAGCGGCTCCAAAGATTTATGTTATTTTTTAAATAGAAATGAGATATTTAGTTAAATCTGTTAAAGCACTCTCAGCGCGTATTCTGCAGTCAGTTACATCCGGTCCGTGTTGGTTCTTATTGTAAAGACATAAGCAAGCATATAACAAATTTTTCTGCACTACTACTTAAATTAATGTACGAGTTACGTATTCTATTATTTTAATACATTTATCTAAGTGGTACTTATTAATACCAAAAAATACCAACCTAAATCCAAAGCAACAGCAAGTAAAACAACGCATTGGAACAGGTGGTAAGCAAAGCCATTGTTGCGCGCCTTAACGTCCATGATTATAAATATTTAGTATATGGTTTTTAGTAGGTACGCTCTATTATATGTGGTGTGTTGTGACATAGATTTACATACATATGGTCTTCACATATGTATGTACGGTTGTGTATATATTAGTTTCTTTCAGTCTCCTTATACACATATGATTTAGTTTTGAAATGTCATTGTGCGTATTTATGTGTACATACATATGTATGTATTATGTTAGTATATGTATGTATATACATTAATACATACAAAGTTGATTATAATTTTCGCTTGCGATACATGGCCACACAAAATGTTGCCCCATTCATTCGTACATATACATACATATGTACATACGTAGACACAAATGCGAACAAAAAATAAATAAATCCTAAACAATTGCCGGTATTGGAGAAAGTTTTGCTATTTCTATTTGTGGGTGCAATCGAAGATAACCATGCACGCTTTATGTGTGTGTGTCGAAATTAACAAATGAAATCATTTCTATATCGAACTATAATATTTTCTCGATATTTTTTAAATTCTCCGCTAATTCTGTGTAAGTAAATTAGTTATTTGCTTAAAAACGGAAGAATATTAATAACACACGGCAACTGAGAGCATCCACACCCGCTCTATTGGATGAAAAACTATGGACTGACGAATCAGGCTCAATGCAGAATGCAGAGCGCAAACGAATTGTCTCTTTCAGATGCGCAGAGAATTTCTGACGTCACAGTTTCACATCTTTTAGGGCTGCACAAACAACCACAGAGTCTGTATTTAAATCTGTAATAAAGTATATTAAAGTTTTAACAAATATAATCACTGGGGAATACCATTTAAGTATTAGATTCAATTGATAAGTTCTGTATGTAAATGTTTTTATATAAAAATAGCTCTACTTTGTTTGTACTTTAAATATTCGAGTCTATTCGAAATTAGGATAAAATGCTATTCATGCTGAAAAGCAGATCATTCATTCAATCAAATCAAAATATTAAGAGGAATTTTGAGACAGTTAATTGTCTAGGCTAATTAGATTGACAAAAAAAATTAGTTTCATTGAACTAATTGAAAAAATAACTAAAATTCACACTTTAATTTTGTTTCTTTTCAGTTGCCCGAACTGGTGAATAGTTTGTCTGAGCATGGACAGCTACCACTGCAGATGGCATTGTCGGCGAAAAGTGTTCAAATTGCCCAGACTCTGGTTAATAATGGATCTGCGAATGTGAATGCCTATGATGCCAAGGTAAGTTATAAAAGAGGTGTTGTAAATCATCTGAATTAATATACTTCGAGCAGGGATCTACGCTTCTTATAGATGCTGTAAAAAAAGCCGATAGTTTTGCAGCAGACTTTCTATTAAATCACAACTGCCTTGTTGATCTTGTGTCCAGGTAATTCGCATAAGAACCTTTGCTAAACATAATAAATTAACCTTATATTTTGTTTTTCAAGGTCGTCATCCGATACAGCACTCCACATTGTATGCAGCTATGGCGAAACTAACGAAAATCATGAAAATGTATCCCACATGATTGATATCGGCAAGAAAATATTACAGCGCAAGGCTAATGTAAACCTTCAAAATAGCCAAGGACAAACGCCGCTGCATATTGCAATCATATCTCAAAATAAGGCTATGGTGGAGCTATTACTTGATGTGCCCGATATTGACATTAACTTGCGTAGCAATGATGAGAAATGTCCTCTTGAATTGACGTTGGTTCCATTCAATAAGGAGCTTGCTGCTAAACTCCTCAAGATGGGAGCCAACCCGAATCCATTGAAATCTGGGACAAATAACAACCTGCTGCAAGTGCTTGCCATGGGTGGGAGAGAATTTGAAGAGGCTGCTATATTTTTGACTGACTTTGCTGACCTTGAGCACCTTAACAACGCTGGCTTTTCTGCCATCCACATCGCTGTCCAAAAGAACATGCCGAAATTTGTGGCGAAACTTCTTGATGCTGGCGCTGCTCCCAATATACAAACGACTTCCGGCAATATGAAGTCACCCCTACACATAGCTGTGGAACAAAATGCTCAAGAGATTCTTGAGACATTTGTTAACTTCAGCAAAAGCCACTCTGAAAAAGTCGATTTCAACTGCAAAGATGAAAGTGGCAATACGCCTTTAAGCTTATGCTTAGCCCTTAATCGCATTGAATTAGCTCCAATACTTATCGCTGGCGGCGCTGATGTGAATGCGCGCAATGGACAGGACTTGACTTTGTTGCATCAATCTATAATCAGCGGCGACAGCGAGAAGGCAGTTTTCCTACTGGACCAAGGCGCCGAAATTAATGCGCTTACAGGTAAATTATGTAATTTTAAGTAATTTATCATTTAAGGATTTCAGATTGTCGAAAGTTATTAATGCAAGTTGTCCTTTTATTGATTGATCTTCTTGAATACTTAGGTGATCAAAAGTCTGTCCTTCAACTGGCTATCGATTCCCATCTGCCCAAGGTTGTTGACGTGTTATGCATTAAGGGCGTGGACCTTAGCACCTTGGACAGTTCAAGAGATTCACCTTTATGGACTGCTCTAGAATTGGGATTTGAGGATGTTGCGCAAATTCTAGTTCGCCATGGCGTTGACACCGATTGCTGGAGCCAAGGACCTGAGGGCTGCCAGCAGACACTGTTGCACCGGGCCATCGATGAAAACAAGGAGGCCACAGCAATTTTTCTCGTTCGCAATCAATGCGACTTGGACTCTCCGCGCCAGCCGGGTCCAAATGATGAGGGTGGTGACGAAGCTCGCGACAAAGCCTCTCCTTTGCATCTCTGCTGTCAATGGGGTCTGACAAAGGTTGTGCAGGCACTTATTGATCACGGCGCCAATGTGAACGCTGTAGACGCTGAAAGCAAGACTCCAGCACACATAGCTATAGAAAACCAGCATGAAGATATTATAAATATCCTGTTGTGCCATCCCGGAATAGACCTGAAGTTGCGGGATAAATCCGGTCTGACGCCTTTTGCCACTGCTCTGGCCATCCGCAATCACAAAGCCGCTCAGCGCATACTTGAGAGGCTGCCAAATGCAGCCGAAATAATGGATAATCGTGGACGCAATTTCCTGCACATAGCTATATTAAAAGATGACCTCGAAAGCGTTCTCTTTTTGTTGGCTATTCAAGTAGACGTCAATTCCCGCGTCCACGACGCCTATCAGTCCACTCCACTTCATCTAGCAGCTGCGTCGAAAAACGAAATGATTATACGGAATTTAATACTGGCCGGCGCTCGCATCAACGAACGTGATGCTGTCCAGAAAATGCCGCTTCATATAGCAATCGAGCGCGGAAATCTTGCGGCAGTTTCGGCGATGATCCAAAATAATGCCGACTTCGATGCAACCGATGCTGATGGAAACAATGCCTTGCACCTTGCGGTCCACGGGGGTCAGCTGGCGATAGTCCGCGAGCTGCTGACCGAATCGCGAGTAAATGCGGAGGCAACCAATGCGAGGGGCCGCAATCCCTTGCATGAGCTGTGTCGCGTTGGCGAAGACAATTCCGGTGCTGCCATATGTGAACTGTTTCTTGAGTGCATGCCGAAGTATCCGATTAACGTGCCCGACATGGACGGCAACACACCACTGCTGCTCTCGTATATGCGAGGACAAGCTCCACTTTGTAAGGTTCTTGTAAAAGCGGGCGCGTGTCTTGGGGCTCAGAACCGAGAGGGAATCAATATTTTCAATTACAAACTAGCGACAGATCAATTGCTGACTAAATTGTTGGACCAACTGCCTCAGGAGTCGCCGTGGGCAGAGTCTGAGCTGTGCCAAGAGTGTGGCTTAAAGTTTTCACTGACCATAAGAAGGCACCATTGGTATGTAATATTACGATATTGTATATAAATATATATATTTTTTTTTATTTATATTTTATAATATGTATTTTCTTCTTTCTCCAGTCGACACTGTGGAAGAGTTTTGTGCTCCAAGTGCTCCAACAACGATGTACCGATTGTCAAGTTTGGCATTAACAAACCCGTAAGAGTCTGCAAGGTGTGCTTCGATGTACTTCATGGAGGCAGCTAAAATGATTAGCAATAGTTTGTAGTTTGCTTTCGGAACAATGATAAGTGTTTGGTAAGATAATATTATACTTATGAAATAAAATAATTTACTAGTGTTAAATATTATAAAGAGGTGTCCTTTCTAACGATATGCTTAAAGAAGTTTTCAAATAAAAAAAATATCACGTTGCTAGGGAAAATTGACATCACATAACGCTGCACTTATATATACTTAAACTTATTACCAATTCGTAATAAATTCATATATTTTTATTTATATTTTGTTTCTGTCTGTTTTTCAGATTTAAAAGGCAGTTTATACCAACCGGACTATAAGCATCTTAGAGATATTATATTATATATAATACATTAACGAAAACGATTATGAAATCCTACACATATACATATATACATCTTTATCCTGTATAACTAATATGCTTTTTGTATTATTACTTAGTCAAGAATTAAAGCTTGTTTCAGCGCACACTGTTAATCATATGTAAATAATAAATAAATATAAATTGACATTAATAAGTATAAGAATTCATGTTTTTTACCAAAAATAAGGAAACCCTTATATAATATTTTAAAATGTAATAAATGGAATTATTTCCAATTATATTTATTCCACGCCACTTATTGTCTATTATTTAGAAGAGGTCAGGGCCAAACACAACTGAAATAAATAATTGACGATACTTTATAAGCATGAGAGATATATGCTGTATAGTCAAGTAGATTGATGTCAGACTTCAATATCAAGATAAGAATTCATTCTAAATAAACTGAGAAAATTACCAAAGTGTATATCCTTTAGCCACTGGGCAAGCGAAACTGAAAATTATATTGTTTATAGGAAAAAACAAAGGCAATTTAACAGCACGGCATCTTTCTCAGATTTGAAGCTGGGATAATGAGCGATTTAAAGTGGACTTTTGACATATCTACAGATATAGAATACATGTATATTCAAAGAGGAATGCTAGATAGAATGGAACGTGATTGATAGGAAGTGATAGGATGACTTTCAAACTTAGAATCTTGGTCAACTCTGTGATTGAATGATTTTTTGTACAGTGGTTCAAGTTGTGAGTCTCTCTCATATTTAGTTCTTAAACTCGGTCATCAACTGAAATTAATATTCATTTGGTTTTTCGTCGTCCTCAACTTCAAGAATACATACATACTTCGATGCTGAGGTTTCATAGTTGAAATGATAAATCTCTTTGGCCATATTAAGAATACAGATGTATTTGTTTCTCGAGCTGTGTGGACTGTAGCTAAAACTCACAGGTATCTTATCGGGGATAAAAATAATATATACAAGAGCTTGAAGGGCATGATAGAGCCTCCAATACTTTAAGAAATAATATATTTAATCGTTAACCTGTCTTCGTCTGATCAGTCATGTCGTCACATAAATAAGACGGAGAAATCATGTGTGTTGTGAAATGAGAATAATGTATGGTTACCGCGGAACACGTTTAGTATGATACTTCAGCTGTTGTGCTTTTGAGACATCCAACATAAAGGCAAGTGAGTTACTTGAGAGGAAATGCACACAGACTCAGTATTGTGTATGCGGTTCTTGAAGAACTAACACAGCTACAAATATTACGAAGCGATTCTTAAGAGGAATCACTTAAATAGTATGATTAAGTATGGTCATTATCGTACGACACACAATTTTCTGCACATTCACAAACTATTTCCATCCATAAACCAATTAAAAGGAGTCAATGAATTGACTATATAAATAAGTTAAATTCAATTACTTAGAATCTTCAACAACTTTACTCAAGCGCAGTATATTAGACAATAATACATAAGATCATCTTATTGCTTAACTACTTGAGCTTTGAGAAAAGACTGTGCGCCACGCAATGATCCAACTCAGCGACGTAGTCGAACAGTTCCTCCATGCATGTTTCAGTTGTTTTCGAGCGACTGTTCACACGGTCGTTGCATTCCTGATATTTGTTGTATAGACTTTCAATATGGCCCTTAGCCTGACACTTATCCTGTAAAATGCAAATTAATTGTATTCAGTTTTTAACACACATAAACGACAAACTTCTACTCACTCTAAGTTCGGCTTGCGGGTCAACCAGCTCCGCTTCATCATCATCAGCCCGAACAACGGGAAGTCCGAAAAATTTCCAAAAGGCCATTTTAGATGCTGAAAATTACGTAAGACTTGAAATAAAAATCTGACTAGTGACAAACATTTCGATTCAAATGTAGAACACTATTATTATGTGAATGTATATGAATATAAAACAGCACATAATAATGTGAAGAGACCGCTGTTTTCCACGATGTTTATGGGCGAATTCTTGAATTATCCGTGAGTAATCAAAAACAAGTCCATTTGGAGCAGATTATATGAATTTCAAAAAAGCGCTAGCGGCAAACTTACAAAAAGCAAGGAATTAAATTATAAAAAATAAGTTAAAACCTTTTTGTCGATTGACTTGTGATGCAATCAATACGGATATTTTATAAGTAGCGTTGCCATACTAGTTAAACGTATTCACATATGTCTATTAAGTACCAGGCCAGTATTTTTACAACGCCGATGCTACCCACTGTTTGTGTCAACAATTGCTAAAATTAATCTAGGTAATCTAATTTTTGCTATATTTAGAAACAATAAAAGTTGTTTTCAATAAATAAAAGGATTATATATTTTATAGGAAGAGGAGCGTCCCAAAAAAGGTAATTTAATAATAATCGATCAAAATGCATAAAAACATCGATAACATTGATTTTACATCCCTTCGAGGCCTCGTTTTTTCTGTGTATTTTTTATTCGACAGTGTTTTAATACTTCATATGTTGTTATATATCGGGAATTTCATATTCTTTTGATAGAATCGCTACAATGCTGATAAAACAACATTAATTACTACGTTGCATGAATTCGAGGAGGTTCTGTTCGTCGAATTAAAGATATCGCAAACATTTTTGTTTTCCTCTTAATACACTCCCGGACGTGCCCGCCGACATAGTCGGTAGTCGTCTTAAGCTACTTAAAGTAAGTAACAAAAATAGTCATATTCCTTATATTGACTGTATTTTGAGTGGTCATATTGTAAAAATGCCAACAACAAATTTGCTGATGTAGCTTTATTTCTCTTTTGTAAAAGATCCCGTAAACGTGGCCAACTGATATTCTATGGATACCAGCAATAACTATACCTTAATTAATGGCGGAGAATCATCGGGCGAACAGACGCACATCACGATGCAGGGCTATCGTGATGGTAATGTCTTTAATCCTGCGTGCCAAACGAGAATGCATAGGAACTTCAAATTATTAGCGGATCCGCAGTTGTTGAAATGTGGTAGCAAGTTATATCGGTACGACGGCGTTGTTCCTGGAGACCCAACGTACCCAACAATAACACCTCGCGATCCACGAAATCCACTTATTCGAATTCGAGCCAAGCCTGTCGAACCTTTAATGCTGGTTGTACCCCGGTAAGGCGCCATTTTTGTATTTGGATTTTAGACCTTGATAAATAATAGCATGCATTATATTTACAGATTTGTGATCGATTCCGATTATGTTGGTCAGCCACCTGCAATTGAGGTCACGGTTGTTAATCTAAATGACAATATCGACAAGCAGTTCCTCTCTAGCCTACTGGACAAGTGCGGGCCCACGGATGAAATAACTATATACCATCACCCAACGACAAACAAGCATTTGGGCATCGCGCGTATTGTCTTTGAAAGCACCAAAGGAGCACGACAGTTTGTCGAAAAGTACAACCAGAAATCGGTGATGGGAAAGGTAATGGATTCTAAGCGATTTTATAGTTTGTTGAGTGTGTGCAGCAGTTAGCTGTTAGCTGTCTATACAGTGGACAATCATATTCATTCTCGTATATTACAGATATTAAACGTATTCTGCGATCCTTTTGGTGCCGTTCTAAAGAAAACCATTGATAATATTACAAATCCTGTTGCACCTCGACCATTGGCACCGATCACACCTCATTCGACAACAACGCATATTTCGGTAAATGAACATTTTCATGAATACATAGAAAAGGAAGATCCACATTTAGTTTCTGGAAGTGGTTATAACGCTTATTACAAGAGTTCCGCGTATGGCGAAGTGGAAAGAGATCGGCACAGAGATCGAGATCGTCTTATAAAAGAACGGCCACGACATTCCGTTGAAAGTGGCTATGATCGGGAACGTGGGTCACGTCATAAGTATAGTAGTTCACGTCATGGTCGCCATTACTACTCTCGGGGATCACGGGAGAAGAGTCCGGACATAAACAGAGATCGTTTATATAGTTCTAGAGACAGAGATCGAGACACAAGGTCATATGATTATTCTCGCTCGAAAGGACGAGATAAATTTCGCGAGCGCAATAGATCAAGAGATCATTCTCGCGATCGGATGAGGGACAGAAGAGATCACCGCTTAAGTTCGTCAAAAGAACGGGATTACCGAGAACGTGATCGTGACAGATCAATGGATACTGATGGCGATCGGAAGGAGCGCATTAGTTCTAAGCACGATATACGCTATGAATGCACTGAAGACGAAAATGGTACTTCGTCGGTGTTTCAAAACCAACAATATTATTCTGGCATTCCGGCACCTAACCATATACCGTCTGATTACGGATATAACCATTACAGCTACACTATGAGTGAAAGTGTCCAATCATGGAGCAGCTCCCACCGAAGGTGGCCCGCACCGCAACCAGACTCACAGATTATACCGCCCCCACCTCCGCCCCAAGAAGAGGAAGAAAACTGGGACGATCCACAACCTCCACCATTGAAGTCATATTCAAAAGATATCTCACCTTCAACGGAGTCAGTTGGTATAAAGCAACAAGCATCACCAAAACGATCACAGTCAAGCAAATCGAATAATAATCTGGAGACAGCTGCCGAGTCAGAAACCAACTCGGAGAATGTTGATTTAGACACACGTATTGCACTCATATTTAAAGGAAAGACCTTTGGAAATGCGCCACCTTTTCTGCAAATGGATAGCAGTGATTCTGAAACAGAAAAACCTAAGGTTGATGATATCAGCGAGGCAGCGGATTGCGATTCAAATAGCAACCAGAACAAGCATGGAACTGATAAAACTCTTTCGGCTTTACAGCAGCAAGGCGCTAGTGATATATCAAGTGATGACGACATTCTGATCAAGAAAGATATTCAGGTCCCAGTTGAAAAGTCCGAAGCAAATGATAACAATGACGATAATATGTCATTGTCAAGTTTATCGTCACATGAAGAAACGGTAAAAGAACCTGCACATGCGCCAACCCAACTGGCATCAAAAATGATGTTTGCCGGATATACGGATTCCCATGCTTCAAGTCATAATAATTATTATTATCATCAATCAGCATATGGATATGGCCACTATCCATCTGCCATAGCACCGAGCTCGGGGTTGACCGGAAAGTACTTTTCGAACCCTGCATATATGCAAGCGCCATACCTCCCGGGAGTTGTTTCGGCGGACTCCTTCAATTTGGATCCGTACATGCAAGCATATGGTTATCAGCATACCCAGCCAGATCAAAATGATGAGGTGAAGCAAAACGTTAAGAAGGTCATGAATATAATTGTTGATGAACTGAAACAAATCCTTAAACGAGATGTTAACAAACGCATGATTGAGATGACAGCTTTCAAGAATTTTGAGGCTTGGTGGGATGAGCAAACGGCAAAAGCGCGTACAAAACAATTGTCAGCTGCTGTCGAGACCGGTACAACTAATAATATCTCAGCGGAAAAACAAACATCGCAGGAGAAACCGCCCGACATTAATCAATTAATCAATACGCAAAGAGAAATTCCAGACTTTCAGTCCTTCACCAGTATTGGTATACGAGCTGCAATGCCGAAATTACCATCATTCCGGCGTGTGCCCAAACACCCTAGTCCCATTCCCGACAAATTGGAACGGGATCTTAGTGACCAAGAGGAAATGGTACAGCGTTCGGATTCAGATAAAGATGATTCAAATATGGGCAGTTCCGATGCCCAAAATCTTAGCTTAAAACGGCGCACTTTGCAAAGGGATATTGGAAAATTACGTCCTACATCAAACAATATACGACTGAAAAGAAAGGGAAGTGCCTCGAGTTTCTTTTCGTCGTCTACGTCGTCGTCTTCCAATAGCGATGGCGAAAATGAGGCTGACGATATGGGCAATAGAGCAGAAAATGACAGGAGTAGCGACGATGAAAGCTTTGATGAAGACATCCCACCCAGCAATTTAAGTGAAAGGGACAAGTTTACCAAGAAGCGTAGACGTGACTTGAAAGCTTCCGATGAAAAAATATTACATGTATATTCGGATTCTGAAGAAGAGAATCAATCAATAAATCGAATTTCGTCAACCAAGCGAAGTCGCTTGAAAAAAATGGACATATACTCTGATACTGATGAAGATGATGATGAGAAAACAGAGAGTAAACTATTCACGAGCTCCAAACCTAATCTCATGTCATCCATTCCGTCTGACCTCGAAGACATAAGCAAGGATAGTTGTTTTGACATGGAGGAAACGGAAATGGCTGCAACATTCGAAAGAGAATCGAAGACAGATGATAAAATGGATAGTGAATCCCGCCGATCTCCTACACCTGTTCCGCCACCGGATTACAACGAAGAAACTGTATCAAAGTCTGATGATTTAGGTACAGGGAAATCTCATTTCGGGTACGATCGTATTTATAGTGACTCGGAAGAAGAACGAGAGTATCAGGAAAAGAGACGCCGAAACACAGAATACATGGCCCAAATCGAGCGCGAATTTCTAGAGGAACAACAGAAAAAGTCAAGTCAGGCAGACAATAAATTAAATGTCGATCTCAATTTGGATATTGATAAAATGTCGAGCTTTGAGATGCCTGACACACCTGATATTTCAAAGCTGCCTCCAACACCTGGTGCGAAATTACTAGTGGAAGAAGCAAAACTATACAACAAAAATGTTATAGAAGCTGACGTCGAAGGAAAACACTATTCGAGCACAGTAAAGACTGAAATTAGTTTGAAAAGTACTAAGAGTACTAATAATCAGTCGAATGATATTGAAGATGCAAGTACTTTGCAAACAGACACCAATTTAAAAACGGAAGTTTTTAAAACAGATCAATCTGGCCCTCCGCAGAATGAGCATACACGAATTTATAACGGAAAGGAGTCGCCCGTCTCTTCCGACAGTGGATCCAGTCAAGCGTCCCAAGCTAGTCAAGTGGCATTAGAGCATTGTTATTCCTTGCCTCCGCAAGCACAAGGTGCATTTGCAGCCGGTGCTTCAGCGGACCAATTTGATTCTAAAAATAAAAAAGAGGCTGACAATATGCAGCTTGCAAGGCCTGGACCTGGAAGACCTCGCAAGGATTCTGTTCGAGCTCAAAAGAAAAAGAAAGATTTTTCAGGGCGGCAGGTTAATAAAAAGACGAAAATAGAGTCAATGAAGAATACACTTTCCGAATTGGCTCGCCAAACCGCTAACTTTGTTCCGTGTGAAATGTTCAATCCCCGTGATCAAAATGAAGAAATGGTAATCCTATACACTTTCTTGACAAAAGGCATCGATTTGGAGGACATTAAGTACATCAAGGCAAGCTATATTGAGCATTTACAAAAGGAGCCATATGCGTAAGTCAATTGTTGTTTAGATTTCAAGCAAACTTCTAATCACCTTGCTTGTTTGTAATTTCAGTATGTTTTTGAATAATACTCATTGGGTTAATCACTGCACCACGGACAGAGCGTTCTGGCCGCCTCCTCCTAAAAAACGACGTAAGGACGACGAACTCATGAGACACAAAACCGGTTGCGCACGAACTGAGGGCTTTTATAAGTTGGATGTACGCGAGAAGGCTAAACACAAATATCATCATGCTAAAGCAAACATACATGACACTCAAAATGACGATCGATGCGACGAGCCGACGGCATTGACAAACCATCATCATAACAAATTAATATCTAAAATGCAAGGCATTTCTCGTGAGGCTCGATCGAATCAGCGACGTCTTCTGACGGCCTTCGGATCGATGGGCGAGTCCGAGCTTTTGAAATTCAATCAGCTCAAATTCCGTAAAAAGCAGCTGAAGTTTGCAAAATCGGCAATTCACGACTGGGGATTATTTGCCATGGAACCTATCGCAGCAGATGAAATGGTTATCGAATATGTTGGCCAAATGATTCGACCGGTAGTTGCAGATTTAAGAGAGACTAAGTATGAAGCGATTGGCATTGGAAGCTCATATTTATTCCGAATCGATATGGAGACTATTATTGATGCGACTAAATGTGGCAATTTGGCAAGATTTATAAATCATAGCTGTAATGTAAGTATAACTAAATGGTACCAATGATTAAAGCTCTTGTTAATGTATTGATTATTGATTCTGTTTGCAGCCAAATTGTTATGCCAAAGTCATTACCATAGAGTCCGAAAAAAAAATTGTTATATATTCAAAACAACCTATTGGTGTTAACGAAGAAATTACTTATGACTACAAATTTCCTTTAGAGGAGGAGAAAATCCCATGTCTATGTGGAGCTCAAGGGTGCAGGGGTACGCTTAACTAAATCGAAGAAGAACTGGATTTAGAATATGCTGCATTATTAATTACTGAAAATGAATGTTAATAATTGCTTTTACTTTAACACACTATGTTATTACCACGCTTAAAAGTAATCAATATTATTTTATATATTCTGTTACATTTAATTAGAACATTTTTTGTATCTTAAGTAATTTAAAATAATATATAAAGAAAATTCAAAGCATCGCATCGCCGCTTGTTTTGAAAAATAGCCTTTAAATTCGTAGATTTATAGTTCGTAACGCTTTGGTTAATAAAGGTAATATCTAATAACATGTAAATTTGACTACAAAATGCCTGTTTTTTATATGTTTCAGTTTTTAAGAATCGTATCAATAGTCAGCAATATTTACCTTATTAAATATAGTTTTTTAAACTTAATTTTAAGCAATATGGACCTCTACTTCATTAAGTATTTATTTTTAATAGTAACAGTTCTTTCTGGTATGTAAATATATATAAGTTTACATTGAAGTGTATAATATTAAAATGTGAATAATCTGTATAAAGTAAAATGCTAAAAAAAGGATTTGCAACGCGTTTTTTCCTTTATCCATCAAATATTTCAATGGAAAACAACGAATATATAAGACTCATTTTTATGTACTTCAAAATCGATTTATTGATTTATTGAAATAGGTTACTATAGGATAAAAGCTGATTTTCAAAATATAAAAATATAGTATTTGAAATCTATGAATTATTTCCGAAATTCATAGTATGTATTCATATATCTATAGTAGCTGAGATGAAGCAGGCCTGCATTCAAAATATTTATTAAATATTGATAGAGCGAATGAATTGATTAAATGTGTCTGACTGAATTGAATAGATATGTCAAGTATTTTCTTGAAATTTATGAAATCTATTGGGCAATAGATTGAACCGATCCCTGTATCCATGCTATGTAAGTAACTCTAGTACAGAGTATACAAAAATACCCAGAATAAAAGAGCTTAAATGATATTTATGTCATTTAAATTAGGAAGTTGTGTTCAAATATCATGGATAATTTCTGTGGTCTCATATACATTAGTATACATGATAATAGAATATTTGGACTTGACTACGCTTCAACCATTTTCAAATAAATTAATTTCATTGACATAATATTAGATTTTTAGCAGTTTAATTCACACAATTTACTTAGTCTACATATATAAATTACTTAAACCACTATCGTAATTTCATTTTAAGTTGGGCTTTAATGTTATTTGCATATCTAATTGTGATTGGGCAATGTCCCCCAGAGCCGATTGTATCTTCTCAAGTAATAATTCCCCTTTCTGAACAACTTGTTCGAGCTGCTCCGCAGTTTCTTGATTTTCAATCTCCAGTCGCTTAAGACTCGAATTTTGTAATTCAAGTGAACTGTCTTCATTGGGCAATGATTCAATGAGCGTATCAATGTCCTTAGCACATCGAGCGATCAGCTGGGCGAAAAGTTGAGCATAGTCTTCTTGAGGCGGGTTCTGTACGGGTGTCTGCGAGCCAGTTCTGTCGAAATTTGCAAACTTACTGGGATATGAGGTTTGCTGAATTACACCGATGGCATTGCAGAAGTGCTCAGCTTGCTAAAACAACGGCAATACAGTTACTCATATCTATGTTATTCATATATTTATCGACCGCTTACTTGATTGACAGTGTCCTGCAGTTGAGTAAGTCTGTCTGCCATGGCTTACTAGGTTTTCGCCTTTTTTTTGTTCTCCTTTTCCAAGAATTCTAACTCATCAACGAAAACGCCGAATTTTCTGAAGTAATCTGTTGTGCATTAGTGATGGGAGTAAAGGTTGCCCACAGTCTATCGACTGTCGACGCTCCTTAAATACCGATTTCCGATTTAAAGCTATTGATTTCACTTTGAATATTATACCGATAATAAAATACTAGAAAATATATTGTAATTCAATTGCGCGGGCAATTATTTTCAAAAATTTATTTTCACCCATATACATAAGTATTCCCGTTACTTTATCCGTACATACATATGCTCAAAACCCATTCCAAATTAAATTTAGTGTTTGTATGAATTTTTTTTAAATATAAAATTTTAAAAATTTTCAATTAAAAATACAATAATAGTAAATAAGGAATTTGTGCTATACTTTCCATATGATGTCACTAATCTGTTTTTTCGCGCAGTTTGTATAAAATGCGTGCTTTGATCAATTTTGTTCTGGGGACTGACATAATGGTATAATCCTACGTTCGTATGTTCGTAAACAATAGTAGATAAAAAATATATACAAAAATTGATATAATATATTCTGTCATTTGTATATTCCTTTATTTAATACACTTTACAGCTCAAACTTGATACAGTTTTATTTAAAGGTTTTAAGGTCTATGTAAAAAATTAATAAAGAAAAAAAAAAAAGAACGAAATTGTTATTTCGAAGATAATATTTCATACGGAAATCATTGAGTTTTATTTGATAATTATAATTATCTTTTCATAATACCAATTTTGCATGTTTTCTAGCATTACTGGGCACAAATATCACGTGTATTATGTATTCAAATTATATAATATGAAGACGATTAAGCCGCACACTAGCTGTGTCATTTGAAAAACAACTTATTTACTGACGAACGTGTGAGAGATAATGTAAAAAGGTAGCTAAGCGTAATACTTCTGGGATTTGGTGTTCATGTTCAACACACGGTTCCTTAGGCGCCATGAACCATGACCACTCTCAACAGACCCCATGAACGCAACATAAAACATACAACATTCATACGAGTGTGTTGAGCAGACTCAGCGAAGCGACGCTCTTCAGAGGCACTAAACAAAAATTTCTCCAAACCAGTTGAGCAGCTCAAAGAGCCGAAAATGTGACTGAAGTCCGCACGCTTGGACTCGCGGTTAATCAGTCTTTGCTTAAAGCTGGTGGACGGAGCACGAAATTCGATTTTTGTTAAAAGTGATAACTTCGCGTCGCTAAAGAAGTGAAAGGCCTCCCCATTTGTGATCTATTTAAACTTGAAGAACCGCAGCCAAAAAAACACAAACTGATAACATCACATCGAGCCCTACATAAATTAAAAAGTCTGCTATGAGAGATAGTAGCAACAAAAATTGCTTCAAGAGACCACTACTGCATGTGAGTTGCCTATTTTAAAGAATTGTTTCTTTTAGCATCATTGTGAAGCGTCTGTGAGAATGAGTTCACGTACATATGTAGCCATATATGTGTACATATAGAATTGAACATATATACATATGTATGTCTCATACGAATATTCACACTCTTGCAAGCTAGTGTATGCAGGTATACAAGAGTTTTGAGTAATCCGTGAATAGGTGAAAGTTAGACAATGAAAGCGAATTATATGAAGTGTGTATGTGTGTGTTTGTATATAAGGTGATAATCATATTGCTCTGTTAGCTTTTTAATTTCGCTGTTGTAATTGACCATTAAAATACATGAGTGCATATGATATTCAATATTATATTTAGTATGTCCATATTCAGGACTTTACGCGTTCACAATACCAGTTCAGGAAGTGGAAATAAGATTAATCTAAACTGGTTCTTGGTCTGACTCAAAAGTAATTTTTATATCTTTAAAACGGGTTCTTGTATTCAAAAAAATAAAAACGAAAATTCGACACAAACAAAAAACTATTAAAAACAAAAACAGAATCCAAAGATGTTAATAGATTTCGTAAATATTTTGCTCGATTTGTGGCAATAAATAATTATTCCCTTACGCAAGATTTTTTATAATTAGTGATCAGTATCAAGAAAATGATTCGATATCTTCTGTTTTTTCGTTTTGACATTAATTAGGAGCGACTTTCTTATAATTACGCTGATTTTTATTCATGTGATATAGTATTGAGAAATCGAGAGTACAACAGTCAAATTATAAACATTTTTTTTATGGTGTATGGTATATGGATTGCATAAGAATGTGCCCATTGTAATAAATTTGGGTGTTTATAGACCTTAAGAAATAGCTATTTGCATAAAACACAAAAGCACTCTAGTCGTGATGCGCCGCCTCCGCACCGGACCCTTTGAAAGTAAAGAAAAACAGTAGAATGGCAAAGAGCATCCGAAAATAGAAGAGCTCGATATTTCATTACCATGTACTTAAGATCTTTTTTTTATCATATTAGATTCAGTAGCTCTTAAATACTGAAAGCAGTTCAAAGATATTTAAAATTTGATGTAAATTTTATATTTTTGTTTATCATTTGTTGTAAATGGAGTGCTACTAATCGATTATCTAAATCTGATTGCGAATGTCAGAAATCACCTACATATCTAACTGTTATAGGTGCCGCACCAGAGGCAATAATTCATACGAACAGACAAAGGGACGGATGAACATACGGACAGACGAACTGACAGACAGACTGATCGATGAGCGAATGGACAAATTAACTGTCGAGCAGTTGAACGAACGGACAGAAGAATCGACAGAAAATCAGACAAATGAACGGAAGGACAAGCCAGCTGTCGTTCCGGATCAGAAAAATAAATAGTTTATAAAGTCAGAAAAGACAAAATATAATTAAAATTGTTTTTTATCATAATAAAGCTGCTTTAGAACTAATTCAGTTCATCTGTCCAAGTCAAGTTGAATCATTCTGGGAGTTTTGTATTTTCAGCTGATGCCTGGACGACATAGGAATGGCCCCCTAAAGTCCAGTTCACATTTCTGTTATTTGTTTCCCATTTTCTGCTTAGCTCTCTTTGGTTTGGCTCAGCTCTGCGATGCTCATGGCAGGCTTATAGAGCCTCCCAGTAGGGCTTCGGCCTGGCGCTATGGATTTCAGACTCCGCCGGACTACAATGATCACGAGCTCTACTGCGGGGGCTTTACGCGCCAGTGGAAGCGCAACGGGGGAAAATGTGGGGAATGTGGCGACGCCTGGGATATGCCAGAGCCACGCCCACATGAAAATGGGGGCCAATGGGGCCAGGGCGTTATCGTTCGCAGCTATTTGCCGGGCTCCGAAATGACAATACGAGTGGAACTGACCGCCAGTCACATGGGGTAAGGGGACTTGCCAATGAATGTATGTATATATGCTTTGTTTTGTTTTGATTTTATTTTGGCTTGCAGCTACTTCGAGTTTCGATTGTGTCCAAAGCCGAGTGCCAAGCAGCTTTGCCTTGACGAAAACGTGCTGCCTATAATAAGTGGCTCGCCATCGCAGCGTAGTCCGAGTGACTTAGACACCCGATTCTATCCTCGTAATGGTAGTCGCATTTATGAAATCAAAGCACGATTGCCAGGTAAATGCTTCGAGTATTTCTATCGCTGAATTTCGTGTCCACAGTTTCCTCATTACGGTCGATTTATTGATTGCAGATCTCTTATGCAACCAGTGTGTGCTCCAGTGGCGCTACGTAGCCGGAAACAATTGGGGCATGTGTGAGGATGGTGTGGGTGCCGTTGGCTGTGGTCCCCAGGAGGAGTTTCGGGCATGTTCGGATATCGCCTTGACCCCGGATGCTCGTCTACCCATACGTCCTGCCCGGCCCACATATCGTGTTACCACTACAACTGCTACGCCTGCCAAGACTGATCAAGTGGAGTCCACTGACGGCCACTTCACTTCGGTTATGTTCTTGATAGGATTTATTTTGCTATTGATGATCGCGGCATTCGTAATATGCGGCGTATACGTCTACCTGAAGCCTGCCAAGCTAAGCGAGTGGAAGGACATTTTCCTGAAGAAGTTCTGCCAGAAGCAAAAAGCTGCCTCCTTAGTTAACCTATCCCAAAGCAGAGTCTTTAAGCCTGATTTATCCAACGGTTGCATCGATAAGGTCGATGACAGCCCCAGCGTCAATACACAGGGCCCTGCCCCCATACCTCCGCCTAGAACAAGGCGAGATTCGCGCATCAAGGAAATATCAATCATATCCTAAATAGTTTCCTCACTTCCGACTGGTCCCCAGACTATTAGTATTCCTTGCATTTCTTTACCACATACAAATAATATTATATAAATCAACGAAAACTGATTATTTTTATTGCAGCTTATAGCTAGGTATAACTGAAGTGTTCATTTTCGACTGCATTACACTATAATAAGTATAATTAAGATCAATAATTTATTGTGATATCAACAATGTATATTACCTTCTGCAACAATCCAAAATTTTGTCTTTTGAGTAAATAGTTAAATTATAATTTCAAGAATTTTCATTTAAAGCGAATGAGGGAACTGGGGGGAGTCTAAAATATGCAAATCCATCATTGAATTGGGAACTTATAGAGCATTGCTGGGTCTGCATGTCTACGCTTGGATTTTATTGCAATACTATTTTCAACAACGCGCATTTCTTTTTTTTTTTTTTTCAGCTGGCTGCAGTCACGTACTGTCTAAGTTTGCAGACTGGAGTAATATTTCAGACACTTGCTCTTTTCTAAAAGCGTATACATATATTAGTTTTAACCGAGTACTACATACACACAGAATATAATAGCATGCTGAATTTGGGCTTTAAATACAACAATGTTTCTCCCTGAATGATTTACTATTTTATATATAGGTTATTTATTAAATCGATAAAGTGAGATTGAGCATTAAAGTTTAAGGTTTAATGACTTCAAAATACGAACAAATTATTATTTGTAATTTCGTTATGTCTACATCAATTTAAAACAATTGCCACCGTTCCTGTAATTTTAATTGCAGTTCCACGGTAAAATTGCCAAAAATTGTAGTAATAATTCAATTAAACTTCGATTTTTACTATATCGATTTAAATCGATATTAAGGGCGAAAGATCCAAAAGAGAAAAAAGCGAAAGACTGCGTATTTCAAATGCCAAATCTCGCAACAACAGATGGTGAATATGAACTACATATGTTTGTATATATAATCAGTTCATATTAATATATATATTAATATATATATATATATATATATATATATATATATATATATATATATATATATATATATATATATATATATATATATATATATATATATATATATATATATACATATAAGTATATATTGTACATTTCAGTTCAGTCAAAGACGAACAGATGTCGAAGATGAATTATAGATTTGTGTATATACTCACTCATTTATTTACTTATTTACGCGTCTTTGGTTAAAATAATATAAGCATTAATAGGTTAATAGAAATATTATAAGCTGAATACGGAAACATGTGTTAATAAAGTTTCCAGAACGTCTAAACACTAAAAACAATATATTCATCAGACTGTAAAGAGCATATGTAGTATATATATTTTACAAAGGAAAGACATCTTAATTTTTTGCTTTAAAAATTAGAATCAATGAACAATTATTAAACACGTCAACAGAAAGCAAAAATGGAACTATTTTTTAAAACTACAAAGAGCTTGATGATGAAAATTGGATTAATATGTTAAAGGAAAGTCAAATGAGCCTCGAAGGTCTCAAAAACGGTTGTATGCCCTGTGGAAACTTCTGGAAAATTAAATTCAATGCCTTGGTTCTAAAATGTAATTACAATATGCTTACCTATGCTATTATTCCAACTATTTTTACAGCCTATATATAAATTTATATATAATTTGGCCAAACAAAGCCCTATTTGAATATTTACTTTCTTCAGCTTTTGAATAGGCTTTTTTAGGGCGATTTATATATATATGCTTATAAACAAAACGGTCAATTTTTGAGACAGTACGATTTGATTTAATGTTCTTCAAATATAAATACATAGACATTAGATATACAGAGACTAGGCCACAAATTTGTTGTAAAAATAATGCTACCATGTGTAAGAGTATTTTGTGGCGAATGCTTAGTTCATGGTTTTGCTGTTTTCGTTAGTCAACTGTCAGAATTGGTTCCTGGCGGACGTGTGCGCAGCGCTACTCGCCGTAGAACTTGTGCATCGACATACATACGTATGCATATAGAAGACTATTTATATCTTGCGGATCGTAAAAATAAACGCAAAAGTTTTGAAACATTATTTTTCAATGGCCTCGGTGTGCGAGCCATCTGTTCCATTGAACAGAGTTGTGCAAGGTTCTGCCTTCGAAGCAGACCCGGAATCAGATCCGGATCCAGATAATATTCCATACCATGCCCGCGAGGACGCACTTCCCTTCACGTACGGCAACGTTCCGGTCGGCTTCAATACCCGCGACTTGCATCATGTCGAAACAAATGAGCCCACTGACATGTCGGACAACAAGTCTGTGCAAATTAAAAATATGGCCAGCCATTCCTTACCCCGAAAGAGCGTTCGACCCAGCATTTCGGCGTCGTGCCCGTTGGTGCGGAAGACACCTTCCCGCCAAGAGTTCGAAGATATGCTAATGGAGCGCAAAGTGCATGTGGAAGATGCAAACAGAGCACTCGCGAGAAAGTTAGCTCAGGATGAGACGATCCAGCGGGACTTGGATGAGCTGCACAAGCGGCTCAACTCGCCGCTACTCGAGAGAAAAGCAATTAGAGATGAGCTGATTGAGTCCAGCGATCTACCAGACGCTGAATTAGGTACGCCTAGCAAAGGACGGAGCCCGGAATTGCAGCTCGTCGAAAAGACCCGTTCGAAAACTCCAACGTTCCCATACGTTCAGAGACCTCTGAACTCCGAGCGATGTGTCAGCCCGTATCCAACACCCAAACCAGCAAAGGCTCTAATGTTCGATGAGGGCACAGAGCTGCACCATGGGGAACGGGCTCTTCAGCAAGCCGATGTGTTTGTCAATCATACCAAGGAAGTCGAGCCACATCTGGTTAAGTTTGCCAAGGACTCGTCTCAGTTTTGGTATAAGCCCAACATGAGTCGCGACGAAGCAGTCGACTTGTTGCGTGATGCCAGACCCGGAACATTTCTCATTCGCAACTCAACAACGTACCGGAATGCATTTGGCTTGGTCTTACGCGTAGCTAAGCCGCCGCCTGGCGTGGTGACTGGGCCGGGATACGGGGACCAGTTGGTACGCCACTTCCTCTTGGAGCCCACAAATCGGGGTGTTCGCCTGATGGGATGCAGCAATGAGCCAATCTTTACGTCTTTATCGGCCTTTGTATACGAGCATTCAATCAACCAGATGTCTCTTCCCACCACCCTCATTATACCAGATAGAGATCTGCTACTAATCTCGAATAACGAGGAGTTGATCCTGAGCCAAAAGCAGGTGCTGGCGCAGGGTGCCGCTTGCAATGTGCTCTACCTGTTCCAGCACAATATGGAGTCCCTCACCGGAGACGATGCAGTTCGGAAGGCAGTCAATGAAATGTACTCAGCCCCGACGGCACCAGTTCCCTTAGAGGTTCACATAAAGATATCGGAACAGGGAATCACACTGACCGACAACACTCGCAAACAATTCTTCCGCCGTCACTATCCGGCTAAAAACATTTCGCACTTCTCCATGGACCCCGGTAATCATTTTTGGAGCGTTCCGGCATCCGACGAAGGACTTCAGCGCTCCGTCAATAAGTCAATCTTCGCATTTGTCGCGCGGCCTCTGACTGGATCCAAAGACAATCAATGTCATATCTTTTGCGACCTGTCCTCTATGCAGCCCGCTTCCGCCATTGTTTCCTTTGCACACAAGGTTCTTCCGCTCAATCACAATTGCAAAATGCTGTAAATTCGATAAATATCAGTATGCCCTATATGATACATGAGAAATAATAATACAGATATACCAAAATATGTTTTAATTTGAATATTTATAATAAAATAAGCAGAATATACCAGAAATCCGCTTGAGAAATCAGACAACTTCATTTATTTGTTATCTATAATACCTAATATCCATTCATATATATGCAAATAATATGTTCTTTGTTCTGCAAGAATCAAGAATCTCTTTGATTCCCATGTAATAAAAAAATAAGCAAACAGGAAATAAATTTAATTGAAATCTGCAGCCAAATATTTCCTATATGTATCCTCATTTGTTTTGGACTGTGAGTACATAGAACGTATATCCGGATTTGCACTAGGTTTCTTGAATATTTGAGAATATTACATATATGGTTTATAGACCATCAGACTTTTTTGTAATAAATCGCAATTAGCTTTTGATCGAGTGTCAGATAAGCAATTAGATTACAGTCAGATGATGGTTTCTCATATTTTTGAACCAAATTTCATGTTTTCTAGTCAAGAATCACAAAATATTTAGCAAGGGTAGAAAGAATCTGGATATAACTTCTTTCATTTGCTACCAAGATATCCTTAGTTGACTGAGAATTGCCGAATGATGGGCACTATTTACAGAAAGGATTAAATGAAGCGATGATATCTGGGTAACAAAGAAAGAATTTTTATGGTTATAAAAGGAGCTTGGATTGAGTAGGAGTAATGGTAGTGGTGCTAGTAGTAGCAGCACAAAAATAGTAGTAGTTGCAGAAATAGTAGTATTAGACATAGATAGTAGCAGTTATAGTAATATTAGGAAACAAGTAGTAATAGTAGTAAACAGAACAATAGTCGATTAATATAAACAAGTAAGAAGACTCTAGTCGAGACTGCTCGTCTAGGAGATACCCTGAGCCCTTCAAGCTGATATTCTTATCATTCTGCACGCACACATACACACACATACATACACGCGCCCGCGCCCCGCTAACTGCGCAGTAAGCAGCGACTGCGCTTGGGCTGCGCTGCATTATGGGCAATAGTATGAGAATTTACCTTGTGAATAACTTCTTTTGTAAACACACGATCTTAATGAAATTTTCAGGGCTTAATTATATGGTCAAAATGTGTGTACATTCTAAAGCACAAGTCTCTAATATTTGAAATGCGTTTTTTACAAATTGGGGGCAAAGGGGGCGTGGTATCCAAAATCTTTTACATTACAAAATGTTTGTATTCATTATATGTATATACACAGTAAATCTGAAGTCTCCACGTCTAATAGTATACCAATGAGGCTCAAAAAACAAAATCAATTATTCGATTATTCTCGATAAAAAAGTTATCGGATGAGTTATCGAAAAAATAAAGCAAAGTCGTACTGCGTATGGTATACACGAGTATGCACACAAAATTTCAGCTCTCTAGCTCTTATATCTTCTGATATCTCGGCGTTCATACGGACGGACAGACGGACGGGAAGGGCTATATCAACTCAGCTCGTCGTGCTGATCAAGAATATATATACTTTGTGGGGTCTGCGATGATTCCTTCTGCCTGTTACATACTTTTACACAAAACCATTATACCCTGATTTCCCATTTTCAATGGGTTCAGGGTATAAAAATAAAAGTCTGATGTTCACAAATTAATTTAAGTTTAAGATCTACACCGATCTTCGAGTCGTGAACTGCAGCAAATGAGAGATGTGAACTATTTAAGGGCTTCTTTTGAAAGTATTGTGGGGTTATTAACATAGAGATTCAGTCAATTAAAAACTTTTTAATTATAAAACAAAATGAAAAACTTTTTTCCCAGATTTCCAGTTAGTTTTTATTGTTGTTTCTAAGTCTAAGTTTGCTCCGTGGAATCTGTTGAAGAACCCGTTATACCGGAGATTAGTTTTTTTGTGAATTTGCGAAGCTCTAAAGGATCCTCGTTGTTGAAATCATCCATAACGGTTTGCATTTGCTCCTTCAGTCCGTCAGCAATCGATGTCGTGATTCGATCCTTGAACAAATTTGTGATAGGACTTAAAATGAGTCCAGTAAATTCACGAATTAAACGTGCTTGATCCAATTGTACATGAATATTGCTATTAAGGGACATAAACCCATTATTAGATATAAAGGTACTCTAATATATATGCATATGTTTATACAGCACCTGAATTCAATTATACGAAAGTCGTGCAGATGAAGCTTCGAAGTTATCACATTGACTGCCAGTTCAGCGTAGATGATCGTATCATCCAAGGAACCAATCACCTTTCCGTAACCCTCAATAGCCATGAGCTTCAGCAAAAAGTTGTATTCAAACTATAATGCAGAGTAAGGTGATGCCAATTTATTAATCATTATAAATATTGCCAAGGGAAGATTCGAATAGTGTATACTTGAATATAATGAATATAATTTTCAAGGAACATGTCATGTACAGGTATATCTATCGTGTGACAAGACTGATATCGTACAATCCCATATACTCGCTTCATTTCGTGAGCGAGTATTCAAGCAATACTTAATGAGTATATTAACCTCAGACGTTATTTATCCAATAAAAATATGTTCAATCAATTTGGCTTCTTATTGATTAAGACAAGGTCTATGATCTATGATCTTACTTTGAATCTGACTGAATAGAACAAGTATTTTGATTGATTCGTAAATAAAACTGAATATGCGGTATTCGGAGCTTTCAGATTAGAGATAATTATATATCTATCATTGATTCTCCTTGTAAAATGTGGTTGAGCTATTGCGTTACATACCTGAAGTTTATTAATTTTTAAATAAAATTTACTCAAAAACGATTTGCCTTCATAGGTCATGAATGCATTGTTGTGTCTATGTATTCCAGCCAGGTTGTAGACGATTCCATTAGTCAGGTGTAGACCGGCCTCATACGTTATGAAGAAAGGCTTCTAGCAGGCAGTTTGTTTCGCATTACTCATATTCAGTTTAAGGCGATTTTAAGTTAACTTACAATAGAGATGCTCTCTTTCATGTCTGGCAGATCGAGATGGGCTATACCCAATTTTTGAAGGTGGGCGAGCACCATGGGCGTCACCACATCGACTTCGGCATCGATGTTTGTCCAGCCGACATCATCCTTTTCGAAACTGCTCTTCGGATTACTACTGTCTGCTGTATCTCGACGAATTCTTTATCAAAAACCAACAAAGGAAAGTTTTAATTCGGGAATAAATATAATTCTAAAAATAAATAATAAGGTTATGAGTAGAAAACACGCTATTCATACTCATCTATATCAAAGCTTTCCCTAGTTTTTCACTTTTATGAGGATGCACATAGATTAATCGATTAACGGAAAGGGGGAAAACAATAAACTCTTTATTGTTATTTTAAAGATATTCACTTTCAGAAATTCCATGAAATCAATTCACACTTTTTAGATAATAAACAAATAAAAACGTTACTGTCAGACACTACTGTTTTATGAATACTCATTCATTGTCCAAGAGCAACTAATTATATATGTATATATATATATATATATATATATATATATATATATATATATATATATATATATATATATATATATATATATATATATATATATATATATATATATATATATATATATATATAGATATGCTCATGATCAGTAAAGTACCTTTAACCCAGAGATTTAAAGGTAAGCAGTGAAAATGAGCTTTCTATAGGTAGGCCAATGACTTATGTGATCCGCCCAGAAACGTATAAAATATACATATATCCTAGGTGAATCCAATATTATTATATTATTATATTACATAAATTAATTTTTTTTTAATTTAAAATTAATAAACTCTTCTTCATTTAGTGTACGGGCAATAATTTTTTTCTTCAAGAGTTAACAATTTTACAGTTTAATTGAAATGAAAATTGATTATAACACAAATTTGAAAAACTTTTCCACTAAAGTGAAAGTTTGATGAAATAGATTAATGAATAATTACCTGTTCGATTCCTGTTGCACTTTGCCATTTGCGGTAAGTACGAGCAGTAATAATCCAATTAAGTATACACTCATTTTGTCTCTAGTCACATTCATGGTAATTAAACTGCGAACGCAAATTATAGTCAGCTTTTGCCTATTTTGCTTGATTAATTGCACTTAATCTTAGATCTTGAATTGAATCAACTTTTTGGTAGGCTGAAATTTTCTCGGTTTAATCACAAAACGAACTTATGGCTATATTATCGATTCAATATACATATATATTGAAATATTCAGAAGTGCGATCTTCGGGGATAGAATAGAAAATAAATGGATAATTTTGTCGTGAGTAATTTTGCACACACGTTTGTAGAAATATGTATATAAAAATGAAACGTATTTAAATGAATTATGATGTATTAAGTCACTCGGATAAATAATACTGGGAATTGGACTCGTAGGTATCCATTTGTTTGTACATTTTTATTGACTGTTTATTTGACTGCTAATGTTCTCTGTTGTGCAAATAAACGCTTTATTAATTAATTCGCATTCGATACACGGATTAAAAGCACTCATAAATGAAATATGTGTATATATACGCCCATTGGTATATAAGCTTGCATCTACATACATATGTACATGTATCATACGTAGGTAGTCATACTTATATGCGAACTTGAAACATACACATTTACATATGTCCATATGGATGTACTACTATTTCATAATAGCATTCACTTTAGTAGACAGCAGCTCGGATAGTTTTCGAGTCAAAATATTGTATTTGAACATTTTGTGCCACTCTAATATGCACAGCGCGTACGGAGACCCTAGTACGATCAAAGTAATTACTCGCTTCCTATTTAGTTATTGCGGCGAAGCTTTTTTGTAAATTAAAGCCAGCCCGAGAAACCCGAGATCGAATGCCCACCGGTAGACGCACTCGTGAGAGCAGCTGAAACGAAACTAGATGCCGAACAAAACGACTTCAACAAATATAGACTAGAGCCTCGTCGAATTTCGATGCAATCCAGCCTTGATCTTGTTGTCGAGCTTTTGGGGGGTGCGCAAACGGGCAAAGCTTGCCTATTTACAACCACGTTAAGGCAATCAGCTTTGTATACCCTGTAATAAGAAAGTGTTGCCGCCTTTGGTTGCTAAAATACAAATTGAATTGCTGAATACCATTCCACTTGATAATGGATAGAATCTATCTGAATGCATATGTAAACATATATCGCATATCTCTGATAGCCAAGTTTTCAGCTTAGCCAATGTAAAAGCTTAGCTCACAGCTCAGAGACCGTTGCACTCTTGCACTAACTTTAGAGCAGTTAAACAATTTAATAAATACTCTAACGAATGATCAATCTTACTTAACGGTAATCTAAATGTGTATTCCTTCAGTCTATTATAATTACCTGTATAAAAGTCATAATACCTCAAGTAACTAAATATTGGAGAGTAAATGAGCACCAACACGGCAAGTGTAGATACTACACTTTATCACAGACATACCTATACAATCACCCGCACACCTCAAGCTATATTTTTGTGCTGCTGAGCTTCACACTCAGGAGAGAATTTTCGTAAGTAACTGTGCTTACCCTTTTTCCGATTGCTACAGACTTTTGATAGCATTTATAAACGATCTCACATTAAAACAATGTGATGTGCGTGCGTGCTACCCGCGATATACACATACAGTGAATCCTCAATGGACGGACGGTAAAACTATTCGGTCATGCGATTTGGATGTTTATGAAGTAACCGTTTTACCCATGACAAATGGCTTTGGTATAGAATCTTTAGTAATTGTTAAAAATCAAACTATTTATCATTAAGATATCAGACTGTTGGGGCTGATTTTACATAATTAGAACCATGCACACACTTCTGTACAATTAAGTGTATTGAGTTATCTGTATAACTTATTTAATTTATATAGCTCCTCAATGTATGCCCATTACTTTTAAGTTTTGGGTAATTAAAATGTAAATCGTTCGCTTCTAATCGCACACAAATATTTAGCATCTTTGAAATACATTTTGCCAAATACGATTTTATTTCTATTGCTTTGGTAAATTCAAACTGATAAATCTAAAAAAACTATAAGGCTCCACATTCTGTTTTGTTATATAAACATTGAGAATACAACATTTGCAACAGGAGATAAATGTAATTTGTTGATCGAATAAGCGAACTTTTTACCAAGTGTTCAGAGTCGATGCAGTCACATACGCGTATATTATTGGGTAGATCTCGTCTTTTATGTTCCATTATAGGAAATTGGAGATTGATTAGCAGCTCAATCCAGGTTTTAAATAGCGCTGCAAAACTTCAACAACGAATAACTAATAAGAAAAAATACTAACACCATATACGATATAACACATTTTCACAGATTTTCCAATCTCTTGTTTTATGATTTATTTGCTGTCGTTTGCTTGCTTGCAATGTTGATCGGAGTTCATTTCATACAGGCAGCCCTCTGGTTGGTTGTAACTTAAAACAATTTAACACAAAGTTTGGTTTAGTTAGCAGATTGGGAAATTGGATCGATCTTGACATCGGGAAACTTGAATTCGGGAAATTTAAGCATATCGGTCTTTCCATCGCTGCCGTACTGCTTAGCAACACGCTCCAGCTCATTTTTCAATTCTTTCTCAATTTCAGGATTCGGGTCAACCATCTTGCCACCTCTGCAAATAATATGATTGTAGGTCGAATGATTTTAATGGTTATTTGGTACTTACGCGCTCTTCTGCTTATATTCGCGCACCTTGTCCAGGAATAGTTGCTGGATCGGATCGGACGCCTTGTTCAGAGCTGGGGCAACAATGGCAATGTTGCGACGCGCCTCAGTGCGCAAAACACGGATACCGGTTAAAATAGATTGTGACAGCATCTATAAAACAATAGATTTCAATCAGATTTCGACTATATTGGTGCTAACAATTTGGTAACCTTAAAAGGTTATGTAATGCATGTTGTTTATGTAGCGTTTGATATTCTGATGAAGGTTATGAATATTTTAGTCCAGGTGAAAGCTTGGTATCGGTTAAATATGCTTCATTCATTTAATGATTTTTCTTTACCTTATTTTATTTCCAAATGCTATTGTACTATATATGTGGAAAATTGTTCAGGCAGCAGCAGAGTGACAGCGTTTTGGCAACTCACAAATACTCCAAATTTATTATACAAATACCAAAATGCCTACTTTGAAAAAATAAAATACTATTAAAATACTTTCCTCTTACAAATTGATCGAAATGGTTAAAAAATGTAATATAAATAAGAAATTTCAATATCTTTATATTTTCAGGACTTTAACTTACTAATTATATTTTATTAACAGCAATAAGAGTTTTACAACTATATATTAAAGTTATACATCGATAGTATTGAAATATCGATTGCGGACCCACCTGAATTCGCATATCGATTGCGGCTCATATTCCACGTCAAGCGCTTGTAGTCCGAAGATTTTTTATTTTAATTTGTTTGAGTTAAGAGCAATACATTGAAAATGGTGAGCTTGCTACAGGAAATCGACACAGAACATGAGGATATGGTTCACCATGCGGCTCTTGACTTCTATGGACAGCTACTGGCTACCTGTTCGTCAGACGGAACCATCCGAATTTTCAACTCACGTAAAAACAACAAAGTTCTCACAGAACTGAAAGGACACCAGGGTCCTGTGTGGCAAGTAGCATGGGCACATCCAAAGTTTGGCAGCATCTTAGCATCGTGTTCCTATGATCGCAAAGTAATTATTTGGAAGTCGACTACACCCAGAGATTGGACTAAACTGTGAGTGTTTGTTGTTTGTCTATATGTAATGTGTGTCAATGTTTTATGTTGACGTTATCTATACCAGCAACAGATGACGTCTATATTTAGATTCAGTTCCCCAATTATTGTAATTGCATTACATTTCAGATACGAGTACAGCAATCATGATTCCTCGGTCAATTCCGTGGACTTTGCGCCTCCAGAATATGGTTTAGTGCTTGCTTGTGCCAGCTCAGATGGTTCGATTTCAGTGCTCACCTGCAACACGGAGTACGGTAGTTGGGATGCCAAGAAGATACCCAATGCTCATACTATTGGAGTTAATGCTATTTCCTGGTGCCCGGCACAGGCACCCGATCCTGCCTTTGATCAGCGAGTCACTTCGCGCAATACAGCCGTAAAACGTTTGGTCAGCGGAGGATGCGATAATCTCGTAAAGGTGTGGCGTGAAGATAATGATCGCTGGGTTGATGAGCACCATCTCGAAGCACATTCCGATTGGGTGCGCGATGTTGCTTGGGCCCCATCGATTGGCTTGCCCCGCATGCAGATCGCATCGGCCTCACAAGACCGTCACGTTATCATTTGGAACAGTAATGCTGACTTGACCCAATGGACATCAACTGTGTTGCACACATTCGACGATGCCGTGTGGAGCATTTCCTGGTCCACCACGGGCAACGTGCTGGCTGTCACAGGAGGTGACAACAATGTCTCATTGTGGAAAGAGAACAGTGAGGGCCAATGGATACGTATTAACTATGAATCGGGCACTGCCACCCAATCGAAGCAGTCGCATCATCTTCGCAATCCCCAGCAGCAACCGCAACAGCAACCGCCTTCAAACAAGCCAGTAATGTCGGACTCTGAGCGCAGCTCGAACTTATCCAATTCGAACTTGTCACATTCGCAGATGTCAAACTAGATATATTCTATAGATCGTGTGAACGGCCTAATTACAAATATTAAAAATGTTGGTCATTAAATCTAACAAATTAAAAATATATATATAATATAAAGTTAATGCTCCGTTTTCATTAATTATCGAGCGGAACTCAGCGTAGCGCAATTTAGCAAATTTCTTGCATTATTCACAGCTAATGGCTTTTATTCCAGTAATTCGCAATAAGTTCGTATATATGTATTCCCTCTCCTCACGCCTAATGACTAGCCGCCATCCACAATAGCTTTGCTGCCAAAGAGGACGCCCCAATTGCAATATTCCTGATGCTCCTGCCGTTTCAGTTAATTTCATTTTATTCATAAGGAAGGAAGTTACGCATTTCGCATAAATTTGCAACACGTGCCGCCCTACAATGGAACCAAGCAGAGCAGGCAAACTAATTTGCCATATATAGTATATATTTGCGTATGCATTAGCCAGTTTTAATAGAATCACTTTGCAATATGGCGTGTTGGAGCAAAAATATAATTGAAATTACATGGAAAATTGTTCGAATATTGTTATTTGTTTTGCAAGTTCTATACTCTCAAATTTATTAAAGAACCTCAGATCATTAAGGTTGATCGATTCTTGTCATATACATATTTTGAAATTCTCAGGGTGTATATGTATATACATACATACATATGTACATATTTTGCAAGTCCATATAGAGTAGGGATCATGATTGATTATTGTGACTAATAGAGGACATAGTTTTCCTGTTTCTGTTCTACTTGAATACTTTTATCAGACAAATTTGTATTGATATCGAATTGTTTGATCAAAAGTGCAATTAATTTATAGCTTATTATACCTAGCAATTCGCGATGTGCATTAAAAAACCAATGAGAGTATTTCGAGTATTTGAGTATGAGAAAAATGTCAATATTAGTGAAATTTTTTTAATTACTTTCAATTTGATTGCAGCACTTCAAGTAGTTAAAAGACTGCCACAATCCACACTATTGTGTGGACATGGCACTTTTATGGTAATTGAATTTTAATAATTGAAAGCCGTTTCATTGCATGCGAACGAATTTTCTAATTTAAATCCAATCACAAGTACATCAATATTTGCTGGAGTACACAAAGTCTTAACAGCTTTCAATATGTGAGACCTGAAGGGGAACAAGTTTGACACAGCACAGCTAGAAGGGTTCCATCTTGAAGGTTAATGCGAAAAAACTTATGGTTCCAACGTGGGAGGTAGCAGGAAGAGGAGGAATAGACTGGCGACTATATAAGGCAGTGTATTACTTATCTATTTACCCTATCACAAAAAATGAATAAAAAGAGACATATATTTTCCAATATTACAATTTTGAAATGTCTATCAAACATTTAAAACATAATAATGAGATATATTTACTCTTTTATGTGACATGACATCCCTTATACGAAATAAATGAGAATCAAAATTATTTTTAATAAATTCTAAGCGAAATAAAAATGGAAAATCAAGTCTAAATGGAGGTGTGGCTACACCATAATATTTATGAAAAGTATTCAAACGACGGCCCCTTTCTGACAGCATTCATGTTTATCAACTTATTAAGCAGCCCTCTGTCAATTGAAGCGCTTAAGGGGTATGGTAAAACTCTTGCACTTTGAGCCTAGTTTTGGAATGTGAAGTGGCTATTGTAGATTTTTGTGTGTAACGCTCTTAATTATTGGCTTAGCCATGGGTTGGGCTGCACATAAAGGGCTTTCCACTTGCTGGACGCGTCACCTAAGTAATTGTTGACTCTGAGGCTACATGTACAAGACATACATACGTATGTATATGGGCCTGAGGGGCTCAGCACTCATACTAATTGTCGGCTGGTACGCGCTCTGCACCAGCTCGGACGCTGATGATGTCATAGATTGCGTGCACTCGAGCCGTCATCAATATTATGTACAGAGTCAACAGCCAAGGAGCCAGACCTTAGTCCAAGTCCAGGTCGCAAATGCTGCATGAGAGACTCGCTTGCGCCCCAAAAGCGGACTTCCAAACGAACTCGTTCGCCCGCAATCAGCGCGGTTTAATCGCTCCGCTCGCCCACCACCATTATCCTTCGCCGCGCCGGACTCCAACTGACCGCATTGCTCGAGAGTGTTGCAAAGGTTTTCTTAGTGTGCGGCATTGATTTTTTGCTCCATTCTCTCATTCGCTCTGATTTTCGAGTTTCTGGGCTGTTTGTGTTTTGGTTCTTTTAGCACTTTTACTTTTGTACGCACGTAGAAAATTTGCATATTATTCGGCATACAGGGTGCTCCAACTGCGGCTGGCCTGGACTGGCTTGGCCTGGGGATGAAAGCTGAATAGAATTTAAGCATGTGTAAGCTTGTACACCTTGCAACTATTGAATATGCAAATTCAATGCGATCATCGTCCTTGAAATTTTGAATATTGAAATATTTTGTATAGAGTCTACGGGGCAAAAGGCGGATGCTGGCGACACCATCTCATCTCTTAAGCATAAACTCTTCAAATTTACATAGACACAGCTTCACCTATTCCCTCTCAACTAACGTTAATGTAGCACAGCACAATCTGAAGTTATTGAAAGCTGAATTATTATTTTGTGCAATGAATGATATAATAACATGGGGAGAGAAGATAGAGCATATCTACATAATATTCCATACATTATATTATATGTACATATATATTATGTTCAGGCATGAATAGGTTATTAGCAGCCATTTCCTAGGATTTTCAAGTGCATTGAGAGATTTACGCTTATTACCCACATTAAACTATTAAACATATGCTCAAATTACCCGCCTTGACAAAGCATGGCATACTAGATAATGATTCTATTGCTCTTCGGCGCGACAATCAGGTCTGCTTCAGATTTGGTAAAATCAAATTATGAAGCTAACCTTCCTTGGAAGTACTTCACATTAAATATTTAAACTGATCTGACCTAGCCACTCAATGTGGATTCTACTTTTTCGAGGGACTTTCATCCGATTCTCCCGATAACCAATCTTTAAATGGCAACCCATGCTTACTAAAAAATCCATACACTAATATTGAAGTATATATAGAGAGAAATGAATAAAATAAAGTAGACATTCAATCAGTTTCGTTACGCATTCTCTGTAGTTCCGATTGGACCTGTAGTGGCGCATAGTCCCTGCGGAGTAGATTTATTCTATTCAGAGAGCTACCGAAAGATCTTATTGCATTATACTTGAATAGCATACCGATAAGGGTAATTACTAATTAGCTGTGCAACTTTTCACCTCACAGCTCGTGACGTCGGCGAGGCGTGCCCCGCTAACCAGGAGAGCTAGAGCTAATCGCTTAGGACAATGATGTATGTTTGTATTTATTTAACTACGCAGGAGTTATTAGGCGTATGCCGTGAGCATTCGCATTCGCATTTCGTACACTTAATTTGAATGCTTTTGACTATTTTGGGAAACATAAAGGTCAAATGCCTACGCGGCGTATGCGTAATAAAACGAAAAATTAACGCACTGCCCCACAGGGATTTGCCAAGTATCTGACCCATTCGCAAGGACAATCGAGACTATATTTACGTATGTATATATGTATGAATGTGAAAGTGAATGCAAGAATTACATGTTCAGAAATGAAAACCCAAAGAGAGCTGTAATCTCTATTGGCCTGTGCTTAATCTCTGCACAGATCTCGATACAAATCCTAAATGTGCATGCAGGAATGCAGCGCAAGTAATTCGCATGTGGAGTACAGCTTTACAGCGAGAGGGAGAGAAACCTAGATGCAATTAGACTCGACGATAATATGAAATTAAAGCACCTCAAATTGGCGTTCACTCAAGAGTTAATGGGCCCAGCTCTGGGCTTTGGTTTCATAGCGTAAATATGATGACCTCTAGGCATGCTCAGAGCCCGCTCTATAGATTTCGTGAGGAAATTATAGCTATACTCGCTCTGTTGGCCATTTTGCATTTGCTTTGGCTATGTCGCACTAATTAATCATCAGTTAAGAATAACATGGCAGCCAGATTGTGGACAAAGAAATGGTTCTTTAATTACTGCTCCGAGCTCCACGTGTTACTGCAGCACCTCAATTTTTAGTTTATTCCCATTGTGGTGCTGCTACTGTGGCAGGTTTTTGCTTTTGGCCAAGTTTCGTGATTTTTCTATATAATTTTCCATGGATTTGCGCCAGGACATTTATCAATAATGTCAAGACGTCTGTACGTACTTACTTCTTCAGTATTTATATAAAATAAAATAATTTGTAGCTCCTTAATTAGGTATAGCATGCAATATATATGTATTGGTTCCCTATAAATATATATATTATATATAACATTTAGTTTTGCCAACCAAATGTATTTAAAATTTAAAATATGAAATAAATATGTTTTATATACAAGATTTTACTATTGTTCCTGTACTTGAATACTTGAAAGCTGAGATCACACCTAGTCTAACCATTTTTACCCTGTTACTCGGCTCTACAATTGTTCTCATTATAAGAGTATTATTACATATGTATATCTTTATAAGAATCAGAAGAGCAGAGAAATATGAATTTAAATTTTGGTGAATAAATAAGAGAGCATAACAAATAATTGGGACGTCAAATTTTTAGTCTTTTTATTTTAATAGTCGCATATTCATGCTTAACTTGGATTACAAATTTCAAGTTACAGAAATTTTATGTCAACAAAACCATAAGCCCAAAATTTTAATATTACAAGTAATGAAGGTCATTCCCAGGAATATACAGTCTATATCAGCTATTCTTGCATCCCATTTTCAATAGGATCTCGAATGAGCAGTGTTAAAGTATGAAAGAATTTTCTTTCTTGCAAATAAATGAGAGATTTGATATTCTTTAAATTTAATTTAGATTTGCCAATTATGTCTGTAAATATAAAGGCTTTAGGTTTATTTATTAGATGAAAGAAATTGCTTGAGTTTTACTCAAGAAATTTAATTGAACAGAAAGTCCTTTTTATATGGAAAAGTTTTAGTAAATAGCACCAAATAAGAAAAATTCCGAATAGAGCCAAGTCAAAGGAACCACAGCCCGAAAATCGAGACTAATTAATACGCAAATGTATAGCATTTGGCTCACTATATTTAGTTAGCGTGTAAAATTAATTTCACTTGCTTGGGTGAATATCAAATAGTAGCAAAAGGTTTTAAATGCTTCACGTGTAGTGGAGGGCAAATGGCTTTGATGTCAGAGCGATCAAAACAATCGTTTATAACCAGATTATCGTGCCGATAGCGGGGTACAGGTTGACAAATTCGATCCCTAGAGGGGATTACTTGGATAGCCGAAATACATACGTATACAGCATATATATATATATATATATATATATAGACTAAGCCCGCAGTATACAGTCTTCTACAAGGTCCTTTGGTGGCCGTTTGCGAAAATTTCCGATATGCAAATGCTGATTGGTAAAATTGGTGATTTCAGCACTGTAGGCGTGTCGTGTGGGCGTGGCAAGTAACCTTTCCAGAGAGTTTAACTGCAAACGCAACAAGCGCCCACTCGGGGCATTTGATGGCGGTGCAAGTGAAATGTAATTAGAGACTTGCACAATCCTGAAAAACATACAAAAAAAAAAAAAAAAAACAGAATGAAAAAGAAAACAGAATAATGGCATAAAAAGTATTTGCCGTTGTTTTAGCAAAACCAGCTTCGGCCGATGTTATTGTAGCAGTTGTTGTGCGTGCTAATGCCACCCTTTTGTGTTGTGTGTGACTTGGGCACGTATTAGACGTAGGCCCCAAAACTAGGCTATGCAATGGCTCTAATGACTTCGCCATTATAATAATACACACATAGAGTTGCGCCAGGACGACCGCGACCACGACCACTACGACCACGATGGCGATGAGGACGCGGACGAGGTCGAGACGAGGCCATCCCGACTTTAACGCAACAACAATCCAAATCGCACGAAGGTAACACTCAAAAAGCAACAACAACGGAATCCATCTTCGTTAACGCGGCTAACACGAAGTGCGTTTCAGCTTGGCTTATACCAACACAGCCGCACACACACATGCATATTCATAGCTACACACACACACGTGTACGATAACCCATCCGAATTCGAATTCAAATTCAAATTCAAATTTGTTAGCAAAGTTCAAAAGACGCCCAAGATTTTGCATCATTCCCTTGAAAACAATAAAATAAATGAATAACCTCCATTTCACGCGCCCAAGGCAAAACTCAAGGCTTTAAATTTAAATTAAATATAAATTTAAATTATTAATTGAAGCTGACTGAGCCAAAAGAAAACAAAAACAAAACTCGAGCAGAGGATTCACTTCTTTTACATTGATATAATGTTCAATTTAAAAGTTTGTTACACATATACATATATATAAAAGTTATTTAATGAAATTAAGTACTTCAAATAAAATAAATACATTTTAAAACTGAAAATTTCCTTTAGTTATATTTTAATTTTTATTATTAAAATATATATATTTTTCATGAAACACGAAATAAATTTGTTAGGTATATTCTTATTTATTTTTATTTTTCATATAACTTTTTATAAAAGTAAAACTTTTTAATAGGGCACATATATAAGAAATAAAATATTTAATATTTATGTTGATTAATCTTAACGAGTTTTGTATTTCTTTTTTAAGCAAATACTACTATATATACGCAATAATAAATTTATTTAAAATTTCTATACCAAAAATGAAAAATAAATATATATATATATATTTTTTTTTTTTAATTGATTTTCGTTCTTAAGAAATAATTATATTTTATCTAAAAAATGTTTTACTCTATAGATTCATCTCCGTTTTCTAAATAAATATTCAGTTATATAAACATATATGAATATTCAAACGAATATAGTAGAGGCACAAGCTCTATAATATTAAATATAAATATAATAGATCTACAAAGTTATATCGGCTTATACAAATATTTCTATGAATTCTTCAACAGGCTCTGTGAGAGTATGCAAGCTTCGCTCTCAGAGCCACCAAATTTCGGCGGTCCTGCCGGGAGGAGCGGACGGCTTGGGGGTAGGCCTGTGGACTGGCGTGAGCGAAAGGTAAGTAACAGTCGCGCCGTCGAGCCGTCGAGCCGTAGAAAACTTAAGCTACATGTACCCCAGGAAATTCATCACTTGAATTTGGAACGCGCAGGCGACTGGTTCGTTATTTCGTTGGCTCAGCCAAGCCAAATAATAAAGCCAAAAACTAAATAACACCAAAATATATTGAAGAGTTTGAAATACAGAACTGTGAGCACTTTAAACTGAACACTGAATATAATTTACAAAGTTTTGTGTGCGAAGAGACCAAAAACAATAAAAATAAATAAAATATATTATAGTGCGTGCGATCTAGCGCAATAAACACGCGTTAAGTTATAAATTTGCCTTTATTGTATTGTCGTCTCTTGGCTGAAAGCGCGCTAGGATGCAGCCCTTGAAGCGGTTCACTCAGTGCGGCAGCCTGACTATGCTCTTCGGAGTCTTCATCATACTCTTTGGCGTGAGCTCCACGGCTCTGACTACATTCGGCAAGACCAATAATCAACCACCACCCACGCAAGGCCCCATAAGTAAGTACTAAAAAGAATCGAAGGTGAGCCAAAAATTAAATTAAAGAAGTAGAGTGGGTTCCCTTTAAATTTATTTTATTTGTAATGCATATCATATATGTATGTATGTATTTCAAGTACTTCTTGAGGACATGACACCTATTAACTAACACTAACACTAACACTTAGCATTACTTATAATACTTATTGTATTATTATGGATCACTAAAATTGACCGAACAATCCCTTGGCTATATTACAAGAACATCATAATGTTATAATTTGCTTTATATGTTTATATAATTATATAATCAAGTGACTATACATTATAATTACAGTTTTGATTCTCAAGAAATTTCGACCTTATCCAAATAACTTTGTATTTATTGTGTTCACATAAGTCTTAATGAATCAGTCAAGTAGAATTTATAGATTTTTTTTTCTGTCGACATTTTTAAAGTTCTGCAATAATGCTTCAAATGTATTTAGGTTCGCTCCTCTGTGCTTAATTTTTATTTCATTTGTTGCTGAGAACCTTTTCTAAGGATCATATAATTTCAGTAGAATTTATATTTCTTGTAACAAGTCTAAGTGAAATATTTTTGAATGAGTAGGAAATAAGAAGTTTTTATTTTAATAACAAGCAATAAATACGAATGAAATACAGCATAAATGCTGAAACCATCCTGTGAATAGAGAATGCTGAAAAAGAAATATATTTCAATTGGCGACCATCACATAATCACTATAGAAATAACCACGATTGCTTTCGTTCATTTACGTATTCAGCGTTCTCCGACACAAAAATCAGATCTGATATCCAATCTCACTATTGACAATAGTATTAAATGGTAATCGTAGTTCCCTAATAAGCGTTACTCCGACTTCAAGTCCCCAATGACTCATGCTCCGTGTACGGCGGAAAATGGAGGCGGCTAATGACATGCCATGTGTCTGGCATGTCTCACAGCTCATAGCTAAGTACTATAACTAAACCATCGCTCAGCCAGCCTTAGGGCCAGCATAAATCAGAAATTGATCAAACAAGTCAGTCAAGTGCAATGACAACAGCGCTAATAGCAAAGCAAACCGCTCAAATTGTCATTGGAGCAGGAGGCATCGGGGCGGGGCAGAGACCAACAGCGACTACCGGGCGTATTTCGGCCAATTAGAATTAATAGTTAGAGTATTGGAATTAATCGTTGTATTAATTAATTTGCTGCTAATTTCCTCGTTTACTTTACAGTCAAGGGTCGCGAATGTAACACCAACGACGACTGCTCGACAACAGAACGAACCAGCTGCGTGAAGGATCCCAGCGACTTCAAGATGCGTTGCCTGTGCGGAGATGACACGCCGCCCTCGTCTGGAGTCTGCCAAGATGTGCTCAAAGGTAGGCTGCGGGGCGAGTGACTCAAAGGGGCGAACGGGGCAGCGGAGCGGCGGGCCGGCGTGTGAATAAGGGTGCCTCAAAACAGAATGCTCTAGCTAGAACGTACCTAATTGGGAGGTGTGCATATCACATTCATAATTTAAGGGGCCAGCTGCTTGGAAGCCATCCGCTTTGTTTGTCAGCGACTCAAGTGTCAAGCGGCTGTAAATGAGAATTAAACAAAGCACCATCATATATGTACTATGTACATCATTCTTGAAAACTAACACGAGGGGCCTGTTAACTTGCCACGATTTCATATTCCATTTCACAGATCTCTTACGGATGTGTTTTATACACTATCTGGGATTTTAAAAGGAGAGTGAGAACGACAGCGAGAAAGAAATGAGAGAGAGATAGAGAGAGACAGAGACTTAACCGGGAGTAAGATAGTTTAATAGAGAAATACATATAGAGAGACGAATCGAAAGAGATAGAGAGAGATTGATGGGTAGATATAAAAGATTAGAAAGGGAGACAAATAACTAAATAAGAAATTAACTTTACCAGATAAAAAACTTAAAAACTAGATATGTATAACATATAACATGAGTAGCTTTGTATAATACAGATATTTTATTAATGAATCGTAATAGTAGCAGTTGTAGCAGTTAGTAGTCGATATTGTTTAAGCTTTTCACGGAATAGTTGTATTTATATTCATATTTCGAGTACACAAAAATTGTTTCACATTCATATTCAATCAGGCGACCTAACTATAGACCCTAATGATAGATGAATTGTAGACAAGAATATGTTTATTGTTTTGCTATTGCCATTTGCCTGCTGCAGCCCTTGTAGCACTTCCTCTTGCGGCGTTGAATGCGACTCCAGAGACGCGCTTCTCTTTATGGTAGTGTAATGCCAAATTTATTTAAGAATGTCGTGACTTGTTACAGAACAGCCAAGGTATAAAATCGCTGCAGTGCCAATTTGTGACATGCACTGCTCAGAAAATACTCTGCATACATATTACATCTACATGTGTACATGTTTATAACCCGAAACAGGATATTTCAGGCTCGCCATGGCTGTTGCTAAATTATAGCATTCTCATACTGTTCGCATGCCTGCAAACATCAAATGTTCTCAAATGTTGACTAGAATCCTAGCTCAAAGTCGTTCTCGAATTGTCAAGTGCTAAATATCATTTATAAATATCGATTAGGTGACTTTGTAATATAGAATAAGAAGAAGACATATAAATATATATTTCTGTAAGAGCATAGGTATGAACATATTTCATTCATGAACATTGTTCGTTAGAATTATTTCGACCTAAGATCATCCAGTCTAAACAGCATTATTTGTATTATTATATACAAAATGTTTGGATAAAAAAGGAATATAAAAGAAAAACTCATAGCTTAGATTGAGAATAATACAATTATGATTACAATTACATTTGAAAAAAGATTCAACTAATTTTAAATATAATATGATGACGCACTTAATTTAATTCATTCGAATGAAAATATCTTAAAATTAAGTTTTATAATGTTTTGTATTTAGTCTCAAATGAAGTCTAGATTAATATCGTAATGGCCGGTTTAATACGTACTGCAGTAATTTATAAAATTATATGGATTGCTTTTAAAACTAGGATTTCTTTTTCTTTTAGCGACTTGTTTGTACTTGCAATTTATTCTATAAGACTATATTTATAAATAACTAGAGGTTAGAGCTCAATCCCAGCGACAAACAGAATCTAAAATCTTAATATTAGGATTTTTTAAGTTCCTGTCTATAACCAGGTAAAATAATTTATGGCAATTACTAAGTTGATTTGTGGATTTGCAGGTCTGCGACATCGATGCCACAGCAATCATGAGTGTGAGGATGGCATGGTTTGTCAATTCGAGAACACTAATCGCACCATTGGGGTATCCAAGTTCATGTCGAGTAAAACCAAGCTGTGTCTCTGCGACAACGACAACGGCTACGTGGAGGACATTTTGCACGACATTTGCAGTGGAGGTGAGATCAACTGATAATGGTTTTTAAACGATCAAGTTGATATATTTTACGATTTTTCGAATTCCCATTTTAGCAAACCAACAATATGCTGTAAGCCTTTTGATATCGATCTGCACTCTGCTGGCGCCTTTTCTCTTCTCCGCTCACATGAGCATGAGGAAGCATTTCTAGAAGGCTCCTCAGACCGCAAGGCAAAGGAAATCCGAACCCAGTGCAATATTTACGTTAATATCCATCAAATGTGCCTCAATGAATCAAAAACCATAGTTTGAAAATGATCTCTCTAAACTGCAGCAATCTACTCAATTGGCTAGAAAAATAGATGTTCTCCACAGTATGGCCTTCATTAGCCGAATGTCGTTATATTATATAAGTTTCATAAGTACCACCGTCAATTTTATTCGCTTCTCACACAAGTCGCGTTATACATATTAATATAAATATATACGTATTTATAAATTAAATTATATATTATTATCTAAAAGTGGTTTTTATAGAATCCATAATCGAACACTAGTCTGTACTTGATATATCAATTAACAAACGTTGCCTAAAATGCAATTTAATTCAATTTAATATGTAGCAAGCATTAGCACATGTCTATGAAATAATAACATATATGCATACATAAATTCAATTCAATTCAATTCAAACATTCTTTAATTCTGGCTAAAACATCTCACAATTTACTATACAAACAATCCCGATGTGAACAGCGTATTAATGTATGCACATGGAAAAGTTTTAATATGTAGCTCACACCTGAAACCAAAATGATTTCCAATCTCGACTTTTTGCTTTAATTATGAAATAGTTGCATTCAACAGAATTTTGTACGTTACAGTTAAGAACCTTACCCATTGAAAACGTTTTTTCCGTAGCAGTAAAATTTTATTAAATAAAAGTTTTAAAAATATTCATAGCGTTTCATTAATTCATTTAAAAATCTATATTATTTGCAGCGCCAAAATAATCATAAGCAAGTTCGGTATTATTTGTATTGTAGCTGTTTTTTGTTTATAAAAGTATATTTTAAAAAATAATCAATTTCTAAAAAACAAGTAAAAATTTTATTTTCGCCCAACGTGGGGCTCGAACCCACGACCCTGAGATTAAGAGTCTCATGCTCTACCGACTGAGCTAGCCGGGCAGTTGAAGCTGATGCGTCAAAAGTTCTTGAACAACTGGTTCATTTAGGTCGTTTAAGCCAATTTACAAGATAATAAATAATGCATATTTATAAACGAAATGAATTTGTACTTTCAGGCAAGCATATTTATAATATTTGCTTAGTCACAATGTCAACAACATTCGCTTTCGCGCGCTCTCATCTTCTAAGCTTTCGAGTGCGAGAGAAAAAGCATACGCACTTCCAATTCCGCAAATGAGTATAGTACGACTTTATGTTCAATGGCATTTCCCCAAACCCAAAAGCTCTCAGTTGGCATTGTTGGCATACAATAAAAGCTCCGAAGCTTTATTGGTTGCAAGCAAACAATTGCCAACGCTGGCCCAGTCTTATATTTAACGCTTAAATTCGTGGTCCTAGGGTGCTCGAATAATGTGATGTCTGTTAAAAACTAAGTTTTATTTTTGTTTTAATATATATATTTGATATATTTGAAATGATGTGAATCCCAAAGTGTATGTGATGCAAATGGCATTACAAAACTTGTGGATCGGTAAAAGTTTTGGCCACTAAATCTGACTTGCATGCAAATGAAGCGATCTCCAAAGCCAAATATACGCAATTATGTGCAATTAAATTGACAATAAACCTTTTTCAAATACGGTTTTTTTCCTTTCAACAAACGAGTATAAAAAAAAAAAAATGTTATAAGTCAAGTTGCCGGTGCGAGCGATACAAAGCATTTGTTTTCAATAGAGGCCTAATTATTTTGAACTCAACTAAAATCTGGGTAAGTTGGCGAAACAATTGACGTCTATGCACAAAGCAAACAAAAGGGCTTCGCATTTTTCGGTCGTGAGATCATATGTAAGATGGAAAATCACAGTAAAACAAAAATAATAAGTTAAGTATATTAAGTGCATATTTTATAGCGTGCCATTTGAGTAAAGTACCCTAAATATTAAAAAAGCAAAACCAAAAATATTTATTTGTTCATATATATTGTATATACATATGTACATATGTAATTGTTTTTACTTTTTGTGTTAAGCAAAATAAAGAAGAAGATTAACATTAAATACGAGTTCTTGTTGTATCTCGTTTCATGCTTAGGTACACTCACTCCAACCTACTTTATTACCCGTAAATATTAAGGGCCACTTCCTTAAACCCATAATTGACAATGTAGCTCATATCGATTCATATTCTGATTGAGTCGATATAGCCACGTCTATGGGTCTATACCGAACCGGACGCGGAAACTATAAAAGCGAATATATAGATGACAAGCTTGAAGTGTGCTCAGACTCGCTTGCTTGAAGCAATTTCAAAATGTTAGACAATAGCATAAGCAGGCATAGGCCCAGTTAACTTTCATAAGTATGGTAACTTGAAGAAACCATATTAAATGTTTGTTAATATACACACACAATGCAGAATTTGTACACAGATTACATTTAGTTATCAGTCCACAGTAAATGTGCCAAATATAATCAAATAATTAATGTATCAAAATCATCACTGTGATTAAAATGAGACTATTTAAATATTTAACTATTGCCAGACAAATATTTGTAGATTCCTATTGATTGATTTTAAAATGAAGTTTAACCCAGCTATGAATCACGTATACCTAAATGATGCCTTCAAGTCCTCCACCATATCCATCAACTTAAACCTTCCAGAGCAAAGTACCAGTGACTGCAGTTTGGGAGGAGCATTTCAGGAGTCCAAGGAGCTTGTACGTAAGTTCATTTTAATACAATAAATACTGAGAATAGAAAATGTAAAATATATATAAATATTATTAAGGAAAGAGATATGTACTAATAATACGTGGTTCTAATATGAGCTTTAAGACTGCTTGACGAGTAACAAGAGGTTTAGTACGGAAGGGTGTGTAAGGAGGGTCCATATTCATATCTGTGATTCGTTCACTCTTAATTGACGTTTGTTTAATTAACGTTTTGCAATTAACTAAACCCTTATGTAAACAGAGTATTTTTTACAATCTATTAATGAGTTGATTTTATTGGAAAACTTTAGCATTGCGACCTAATATCTCTCATTCCCTTTAAAAATTGATATTTTTGCACAGCTGTGCAACTAAGATAGGCTTCCGCCATAGAGTCAAAATAATTATTGATGTTCTCATAAGATACACCCAATTTACCCTTGACAATGAAACGTGTGCATGTTGAAAAAAATACTATGAACAAAAAAACAATAGTAATTGCCGTACAATAATAACAGAACGTAAACCAACTCACTAAAATAGCGAATGCTTAGTACGTGCCATTATGAATTATAGTGAACGTCACATTACGGTTTATTATTGTGGAATATACATATATGTATATCTAGATAGGTAGGTAGGTACTGCTTACCTTATTAGCTTTCACTCCAAGGTTGCATTCTTTGCTTCAGTGACAGAAGATGGCCGAAAGGTGCCTCCAGCTGGGAGCCGAAGTATTCTGGATAGGTCGAGAGGCTGTTTCGAGAATTGCAAGAGACGCCTATTCAATAAGAGGACGCTGCACAAGCGTCTGCCCATTCTGCGCTGGCTTCCGGCGTACAGAAGCGAGGATGCTATTTGTGATCTGGTGGCCGGCATAAGCGTCGGACTCACAGTCATTCCGCAGGCGCTAGCCTATGCGGGAATCGCAGGTCTTCCTGTGGCGGTAAGTCCCCAGTCTAACTTTTTGTTTGCAATTTTCACATTCTGATTCTTTTAGTATGGACTGTACTCTAGTTTCGCTGGATGCTTCGTGTATATATTCCTGGGCAGTTGTAAGGACGTGCCGCTGGGTCCTTCAGCTATTGTTGCGCTGCTGACGTATCAGGTGGCGCAGGGCTCCTGGCAGAAGTCGGTGTTACTTTGCCTTATGTGCGGAGTTGTTGAGCTGCTAATGGGCCTGTTTGGGTTGGGTTTTCTCATAGACTTTGTTTCTGGGCCGGTGGCCTCAGGCTTCACCTCAGCCGTCTCGCTGATTATTCTATCCTCACAAATTCAGAATGTGCTAGGCATTAAGGCCAATGGCAATACCTTTGTGGAGGTCTGGAGGCAGGTGTTTATCAACATACAAGACTCCAGACCCACGGATACCATTCTGGGAATCACGTGCATAGTGGTTCTCCTGATGCTGCGCATGCTCTCCTCATACCGCATCGGACCTGCGCCGGAAGAGCAGCACTCGCGCTGTCAACGATTTGCCAACAAGCTCTTCTGGATTGTGGGCACGGCGCGCAACGCGATCCTGGTCGTAGTCTGCTGCATCATGGGCTATCTGCTGCACAGCGACCAGCATGGCGCGCCTTTTCGCATCGTAGGCGAGATACCCCCGGGCCTGCCCAGTGTGCAGTGGCCACCCACGTCTCTAAGCGCCAACGAGACCGCAGACGGCAATCCGCAGGGCTTCGTCGACATGGTGCACAGCATTGGCTCCGGGCTAATAGTGATTCCCCTGATCTCCCTCATGGAGAGTATTGCAATTGCAAAGGCTTTCGGTGAGTCCGTCGACGAAAGCCTAAGCCAAATGATTCGCTAGCTGACCTTTTTTCAATTATATTTAGCTTTTGGCCAGCCCATCGACGCCTCCCAGGAACTCATTGCTATCGGCACAGCCAATATACTGAACTCCTTTATGCAAGGCTTCCCGGGCACCGGCGCACTTAGTCGTGGAGCTGTCAACAATGCCAGCGGGGTCCGCACTCCACTGAGCAATGTTTATTCCGGAACCTTAGTCATTATAGCACTCCTGTTTCTTACGCCCTACTTCTACTTCATTCCTAAAGCCACGCTGGCTGCAATTATAATTGCCGCCGTCGTCTTCATGATCGAAATCAAAGTATTAAAGCCCATCTGGCGTTCCAAAAGTAAGTAAACTAACTATTCGAGTTTATATTGTAAGCCCTCTAGTGAAATGCTATTGCAACAGATTCAAAGCTTTAATGTCCAGCTGAATTTCAAGAAGAAGAAAGCTAAGTGCAACCTGATGCTAAATTTGAAGTTCAGGCCAGAAAGGTTATTAACTTCCCGCCGAGAGCTACCTGATTTTAGGGTGCTTTAACTTTAAAGCTCTTAATCAATGATTGCTGATGAAGATAATTTCAAGTGTTTTCAGATTGGCATGCGTTAACTCAACAGCTTTTTTGCTGTTGTGCAGTAAAATTTGCCATTAATCTTTGTGAAAACTTGTCATAAAAGGCAAGCCCAAGCCTCGCTTAAAATGTGTAATTCTGGCGAATCGAGTGGTTCGTTAATAAATAATTAACTAGGCAGTACCTAAAGTTCATTGCTATATTTTGCAAGTGCTGTGATAGATTTAAATGTGCTGTAAAATATTTATGTTATATCTTAATGAAATTTATTTTATTATTTTCACACCAGTTTTTAGAAATAGTAGTTCTGATTTTCAATAATTTATTTCAATGGCCAAATCGAACACAAAAGGCCAAAAGGCCAGGACTAGAGCTTTCTTACTTGTTTTTTTTTTTTTTTTTAATTTAACATGTATTTTTATTACTATATTTTTCTCTTACAGAGAGTGATCTGGTGCCGGGCATTGGAACCTTCGTAGCTTGCCTGGTGCTACCTTTGGAGTGTGGAATTCTCATCGGAATTGGAATCAATGTTATTTTTATATTGTACAATGTGGCTCGTCCGAAGTTAAGCTTCGAGCTTTTGTTAACCCAATCAGGCATCGAATATCTGATGATTACACCAGATCGTTGCCTAATCTTTCCTTCAGTGGAATATGTCAGAAACTGGGTTAATAAACACTCCATACGCCAGAATGTGCCCGTCGTTGTCGATGCGTCGCATGTCTACAGCGCTGACTTTACCACGGCTACCGTTGTAGGTTCCCTAATCAGCGATTTCCAGCAGCGACAACAGTTACTATTCTTCTACAATCTGAAGCCAACTATCTATGAGCTGTTCAAGCAAGTATCGGCAGCTCAGCTTGTGGTCTACTATCAGGAGCATCAGCTTGAAAATTTACTAAAGGAACGAAACTATTCACAAAAATCTGAAGTTGCATAATATTAGAGCTAAATTGTTAGCTCATATGCTAATTTATAATAATAGTAAAAATTCAATTAATTATATACAATTATTTATTCTTGTTATTTAAAAAAAAAAAAAAACAAGTAAGAACGTTGCAGTCGGGCGCTACCGACTGCGGAATACTCATTCACATCCCGCGGAAAACTCTTTTTTGTAAATTGCAAATTTTGTTATTTAAGCTTATTTTATATTTTTTTAATATTTAAATTTTATTTTTATATTTTATAAAAATCTTTCCTTCCGTGTTATCAATGCCTATTAAGCCTATTTGTATATACATATAAATACATACATATGTATGTATGTAGGTAGCTCAAGCATATAAATGTCGCAATTTGATACTACAAATGCCGATTGCCACGCCCCTAGTGGCCGTAGACACCTCATTTTTGGCCAGTTCTTAGAAAGAGCTAACGGTAACGTAAATGCGAAATTTGAATGCTAACGCTCAAAAAATGTGAAAATTACAGGGTATTTTTCGATATGCCACGCCCCCAAAGAGGCGTGACAATTATTTTTGGGGCATCGATAGAGGACGTTACCAGTAACTCAACTATCTTAATTTGAAGCTTCTAGCTCTTAAACTGTCGGAGATATAAAGTTTTGCGGTTTGCCACGCCCCCTTTGGGCGGGCATATATCCACTATAGCTTGTTGGACTTGGGAGGTCAACTCGCGTATATATACCAAATTTCAAGTCTGTAGCATCAATAGTGCCTTGAATATAGCCAAATTTGAAAAATCACTATATCTTCACGTCCGATTTGCCACGCCCCTATTAGGCGTAGACATAACATTTTTTATCAGTCATTATAGAATTATAGCTTTAGCTCACGTGCGAAATTTCAACGTTCTAGCTTTAGAACTTTAGGAGATACCGTTTTATCTGATTTGCCACGCCCCCAATAGGCGTAGATATATCCACCATAGCTTTTTGGACTTGGGGGGTCAACGCGGACCTACATACCAAATTTCAACTTTCTAGCTCTTCAACTAACATGATTTCTGGTATATCGGAAAATGCATTTTCCGATTTGCCACGCCCCTAGTGGGCGGATCGGGAAAATTTTAACACTTTATAAATCGGAGTTATACACGAGTATGTGTTCCAAATTTCAAGCCTCTAGCTTCAATAGCGGCGAAATGAACTGCGTTCATACGGACAGACGGACAGACGGACAGACGGACGGACGGACGGACGGACAGACGGACGGACAGCAAGACGGACATTGCACAAAACCAATATACTAATTCACTTCGTGAATGAGTATAAAAAAAAATTCTAAAATTCTGCTTTGTAATAAATATATATGTACATATGTATGTATGTGTTTCATTATTGTAATTTTATTGACATACAATTTGAGTTTCCTACGAAAAACAATATATAAGACCTAAAATTAAATTCCATTTAAATGTAATAAAAAAAAAAAAAAAAACATGTGTATAATTTAATAAAGATTTTTATTCTCCTGTTCATACATACATATGTACATATCGGGGCATATAGATTTGGTTTTTTTCCATAAGTTAAAATATATGCCGATAGTCGATATATACATATATAACTATATACAGATACCAGTGCTCTAAGCGTAAAATTTCGGCTTTACACAGCACTAAACTATAAAACGTGCTTAGGTATTTTTTAGCACATTTTCGTCAAAACACATTTCTTCTATTGTGCCGCGTTATTTGCTTTTGCCCATAATAAAACGGAATGAAGCGATTATCAGACGAACGTACAAAGATTCTCTTTGAGAAGCTTGCCAAATAGTAAGAAAATTATATGCAAGTCAATAGTTGGTTATAAGTTTCCATTCGTTTCAGCATCGGAACAAACGTGCAACAACTCATTGATAGGCCGGATGGAACTTATTGCTTCCGTGAGCACAAAGATCGTGTTTATTATGTCTCTGAACGCATATTAAAGCTAAGTGAGTGCTTCGGCTACAAGCAACTTGTATGCGTAGGCACCTGCTTTGGAAAGTTTTCGAAGACGAATAAACTAAAGTTCCATATTACGGCGCTTTATTATCTGGCCCCCTATGCACAGTACAAGGTTTGGGTCAAACCTTCCTTTGAGCAACAGTTCCTTTATGGCAATCATATACCAAAATCTGGCTTGGGCAGAATAACTGAAAACGCTGGACAGTATCAGGGTGTGGTTGTGTTTTCTATGAATGACTTGGCTCTAGGATTTGGTGTTCTTGCCCGATCCACTACTGAATGTAAAACTGCTGATCCGTTGACGACTGTTTGCTTTCATCAGTCTGATATTGGCGAATATATACGAGCTGAGGATACACTCTTCTAATTTTAATGGTAATATGATGTAAGATAGTAAACTTTTACATATTGTATAGTTAAGCGAAAAGTCCACTAAGAAATCCTTATATATGTTTCCTGTGTAATTAAAAAAAAAAAATTACAAGCTAAAATTCTTTAGCTCGCAAATATAAAATTATAAGCAGAAATGACGACTGTCAATATAAAGTAATAAAAGTTATAAATTTATAATTACACAGTATTTTTAAAAACAACAGATGAAAAAGTATTTTGTAAATTAATTTACCTGGGATTGGGCTTATGTATAATCGTAGAAACAGTCCATAATTTGATGATAGAACATGAATGTCAATTTTTACTATATTCAGAATTTTTGATTCGATTTTTCAAAATACTAGTTATCGATAGCTTCCATCTCGATGAGCGCAAGTTAACAAATTAGATTAAAAATCGATTGAAACTTGGTTATGTTTTTCGAGTTGCAGTGTATCGATATTTACATGTCATATATAAATAAATTTAGTCAAGGAATGTCATTTATTTTGCTGTGCAACTCTGATTTTAGGAAGCCAACAGTTGGGATAAGTAACGCGTTTCAGCTCAGACATTGTACATATGTATGTACATATGTTAGCTTTCTTGTTGTCATTTGTGTATCACCAATAACCGCCGGGTAATTGGCTCATAAGCTGCAAAGGTCCCATTAATGGCACAGCAGAAGAAAGCAGCTGCGATATGGCTGCTATTATGGCTTCAAAGTACTGCCGGTGGTAAGAAATCTGCAATTAAGACACCCCCATGCTCAAACAAAGTCTGGGTGCTGACTCACCTAAGCCGCTGTCTAATTTTTTCTTTTATTATTCACAGTTCTTGGCGAGCGAACGCGTGAGAAAATGTATGAACCGATTCTGGGTGCCAGTTGTTTCCGACGCTTGAACGGCACCCATCAGACAGGATGCTCATGTAAGCACTGTGTCGGGGACGGTTGGTGAAAGAAAAATCTCTCATGTCTTTGCCATTGCAGCGACATTTTCAGGATCCGTAGGCGTACTGCACCTGATAAACACTGATGCAGATTTGGAATTTTTGCTCAACAGTCCGCCTTCTCCGCCGTATGCTCCAATGATACCACCACATTTGTTTACTAGGATAAACCTTTTACGCCTCAAAGATGCCGGCCCTAAGACAATATCTGTTGTGCTGTTAATCAATAGATCAAAAAGAATGACGCAGTTTTCGCACGAACTCAACTGTCCCAATCAGTACAGTGGTCTCAAATTACACAACAGCACAGAGACAGTCACCTGTGATGCAAGCAATGTGGCCAATACCTGGAATCGCTGGGGCACTGGTCTACTGCACGAGGACTTTCCATTTCCCATTTACTATATAGCTGATCCTGAGGAAATCGACAAGTTGGAGGAGTGCTTTAACAAATTCAACAACTTTGATTACGAGTCGCATTCATTACGCAGCTTATGCGCTGTGGAAATCAAGTCCTTTATGTCTGCAGCTGTTAACTCTGAAGTGTGCATGCGGCGGACGAATTTCATAAACAACCTTGGCGGTAGTAAATATTGCGATCCCTTGGAGGGCCGGAATGTGTACGCAACATTGTACCCACGCACTCCAACTGAAAGTTTCGATGTTGATGCAACCGAAAAGTTTATTGTAGTATCGTGCCGCCTGGACACTACAAGCATGTTCGATGGACTGGGTAAAGGCTGCAAGCGTCTCTTATTCTCTGTTCTTGTTACTAACAGTCCCACTTGCAGGGTTGGGGGCCATGGATTCGCTGCAGAGTCTAGCTGTTCTTACCCAGGTGGCGCATATGCTCCACAAACTATTGCCTTCGGCGAACTCGCAGCCTGATCCAAAACGTAATGTGCTGTTTCTGGCATTCAATGGCGAGTCCTATGACTACATTGGTTCGCAGCGATTCGTTTACGATATGGAAAACTTGGCCTTTCCTACCCGCTCCACACGCACGACGCCCATTTCGTTTGACAACATCGAGTTTATGCTAGACATTGGAACACTCGACGATATAGGCAACATTAAGCTGCATACACTTAATTCGACACCTGTCGCTAAGCAACTGCTGCAACTGCTTAACCAGTATGCTAAATCAACCCGATACGGTTTTAATGTGAACATCGAATCAAACGTGGGCCTTAACATACCACCCACATCAGCGCAATCGTTTTTGCGGCGCGACCAAAATTTCCCGGCTTTGATTTTAAACGCTGCGCCCAACAATAGATACTATCACTCCATATATGATGATATTGATAATGTCGATTATGTCTATGCCAACACCAGCCAAGATTACACAAAGCTGGCTGATGTGAACGATGCCAAAAACATCAGCTGGAGTTCTTTGCAAATGAAGGTGCGCAACGTCTCCTCCATAGTGGCAATGGCGCTCTACGAGACTCTAACGGATAAACAGTACCAAGGAAATCAAGTGGCCAATCCACTGTTGGCGGATGAATTCTTCTACTGCTTTCTGCTGTCCTCAGACTGTCCACTTTTCAAAGCCTCCTCATACCCAAACAGTCCAGCAGGTGTGCCGTTGCCGCCAATGCGGTGAGTATACATGCCCACACTTCACAATGCTTAACACTAAACACAAACTTATCCAGATACATAAGTGTGCTGGGTGGCTCACAAGAATCATCAGGTTGGACGTACCGCCTCTTCGGCTATCTGCTGTCGCGCCAAGAGCCGAGTGTGCCAAAGGAGAATTGCACTCAACTGCCACTGTTCTATTTTGCTGGTCTGAATGGCACTGGGGAGTGTCGTCGTACAACGCAGAACTATACACATGCATTAAGTCCTGCGTTTCTCATTGACGGTAAGTGGTGAACTTTTTTAGGCACTGCCAGTCCCTAACACGGTTGCTTTTCCAATGCAGACTACGATTGGCGATCAGGTCAATATTCAACGTGGACTGAGTCAACTTGGTCGCAATTCAGCGCCCGAATCTTCCTGCGTCCGTCCCATGTGCACGAAGTCACAATTTTAAGCATTGGCATTGTGGTGTTTATAATTTCGTTCTGTTTGATATACATTATCAGTTCGCGGTGGGAAGTGCTCTTTGAGGATTTGCCTGCTAGCAATGCGGCGTAAGTTTATCAGCATAGTATTCTCGTTGCGCCTCTCATTACACATCTGACACATCTCAGTAGCCTTCGGGGCGAAGTGGATTGGCTCATATCTCACTTAGCAAACTCTGTTTTGTATGTTGTTTATCAATTCAATTAATTTGGTTTTTATTTTGTCACCGTTCTTATGTTACTTTTAGATTATTTAATTGATGATTGTGTTTGAAGTTGGCCCTGCAGCAAAAGCAACATGAGCGCCATCACAACTGAACATTCATCTGTGCATGCAATTTTCAATTCAAAATAACAAGTTTATTACCCTTATTTGAATTGCAATTCTAGACCGCCAATGCCAACGGCTTGTTAGGAGCAGGATATTCGGAAAGCTCCACTTGTTAACTTATAAAAGACAAATCTAAAAAAACACCAACTACTTCATAATAATAAACTATAACGATGAAGTAATACCCAAGACAAAACCTCTTACTAATAGACTATTTATATTCTAATTGTTTACTTTAAGTATTCGAAAAACATATTTATTTATATACATTTTTGTACTTCAAAACACGTAATAAGCTACAATTGTGTATTTATAGCATAAGCAATTAAAAGTGTCGTCGTTTGCTTTATATAAGAATAAATAGCAATAAACAACTATATTGAGTTAACTGGTCCGACCACTATAGTAGTCAGCACCTAATTCAAATAGAATACTTGAGTTTTTATCATACAAGTATATCAAATTTGAAGCCTATGAATATAATAGACATTTTAGTAAAAGTATCTTATCTCTCACAGCTCATTGTTTATCCCCAGTGGGTGATCGTTCTAACAGTGTCCAACATTTGTATAAATTTTCATAAAATAGGGTAGATTATTTTAGCCATCCCTGCCTCTTCAAATTGACTATCGAATCTGCTATAACATTCTTGGATGATTTCATGTACCCGCCGCTAAGCAACATAACAATGGGTATATTCAGTGCTCGAAATGTGCTAAAGACCAAGCGATCGCGCTCTATAATCCCGTCTGGAGTAATCGCCAAATTGCCCAGCGGATCGCCTTTGAGAATATCGGTGCCGGCATTATAAACAACAATATCTGGCTTAAATTCAGAGAGTGCTCGCATCAGACACCGGTTCAGTTGCTTTAAGTAGTAGGCATCTTCGGTGAGATGCTTTAATTCAACAGCGCAACGAATGCTCAGCTTCGCCTCGTTATCCTTTGGATAGATATAGGCATTGTACATATCAAGTATGTATACAGTCTCAGTGTCCTTAAAGTCCCGCTCATGGCCATTGCCCTGGTGCGCATCCAAGTCAATAATCATTGCGTTTTGTACTCTCGAAGGTTCCAAATCAAACAAGCGCACAAGTAACAGAGTGATGTCTGCATAGGGGCAAAAGCCACCGCCCTTGGACGAGCAGCAATGGTGGAAGCCCCCGCCTAAGTTGATCGCCCAACCATATTCCAAGGCCAGTTTGCCAGCCAGAATGGAGCCAGCTGTTTGGTAGCGCATTGGTCGCAGATATCCACTTTGCACTGCTACGTTAGGCACAAATATCAGAACCGGAACCTCCGCAATGGTAGCCACCTTAGCGCTCCATTTAAGGGACCTCAAATACCTAGGAGTGTGGACTCGCAGTAATTCCTCCTTGGTAATCTCAAGGGGATTATAGAAGTCGCCGCATTCCAACGACAGTTCAGCACAGAGCAGCTGAAAATAAAATTTACTTAAGAGCTTTTTAAATTATCTACACTTACATATACATACATACATATGTACATAAATATAAGCGTACCTGTTGTATGTGCTTTCCCTTAGCTGCATCAAAAGGATGTAACTTTTCAAGACCACCAAAACGCACAGCATATTTTTTGGAGTATACTATAGGCAACTTATCACGTGCCTCCGGAGCCTCCCGTTTCATTTTTGTTTGTAATTTTCTTTAGTTTCTTATTTAATGATTTCCGTACTAAATTTTAATTTTTTCTGTCATTTGCATGTTTGCAATTTCATGGTTGAGTGACACGACATTATTACGCAAAATACCTGGACATTTTATTTGAAGCTAGATTATAAACATTTATGCTAGAGAGTTACATAAATTTATAATCTTATATTTGCTAATAGTATAAAACATATATATTTATATGCTTTGACTTACATCTGTGCCGCTATTATTGTTTTGTAATTTGACTATCGATAGCTCACCAGTTTGTCACAAAAGCTTGATTGTCATCCCAGCTCAATGCACTTCCGATACATTGTTTAATCGATATTTGTCTGCGCAATCAACGATTTGAATGTAACGAATCATTAGGGTGCTCCAATGTGTTAAGTTTTTGGCCACATTTGGTTTCTATAATATACGTTACGCTCGTGTAGGTCCTGTAATTCTCGAAAATTATTGAGCAGAGGCCTGCCGCGATCATCTGACAGGTTCCACAGGTGTTTCAGCTGTAAGATGGTAACTAAATACTGATGATATATTTAAAAATATATTTTCGCTTACATATCGTTTTGAAATTTCTATAGGTTTGGGGAAGACAAACCAATTGACAACTTCAGAGCATGGTGGTGTGGTAAGCGAGCCTATAGGAAAACACAATAAATGCATACTTTTCGGCATTGAAAGCATACAGACCTTGGTATGTAAAAAACTCTTGCCTTTCTATACCAGCTAAAATATCCCTTAATGAAAACTCTCCTTTAAAGGTTGAGGACATATCATATTTTTTAACTTGACTTGCCTCCATGCAGACTTTATTCAAAGCTTTAGGATTAATTACGGGTTCCTATAAAAAAAGGAACAAAAAAATACATAAATAATAAATATGAGGTATTACTTACAGCCGCTATCTTCAACATGAGTCCCAATACTACATAGCCATCAGGAGCACAAATGGCTTCCTGTTTAGTTCCATACGCACAATTTTGATGAACAATATGCACCTCAGCATCGTAGCGAGAAAACTCAATTTCATGTTCCGATCCTTCGCTATGTGGCGAGCCCCAATGGAAGTGTAACTGCACAGCTTTATATATACTCTCCAGCATGCATCCGCACAGAGCTGGTTGACTACCATCGGCTCCGGGCGGTATCGCCATAGTTATAGTATGCCCATTATTAGTGAGCTTCAAGGGGCTGCCAAATGTCTTGTCATAGTTGACAAAGGTTAATCTTGGGGCACTGGATCTAACAGCCTAATAAATACGTGTGCATTTACTAAGTTATCACAAAAAGTTGATCAATTTACTTTTTCTTTTGCCAATGAAATGGGCGACTGTTGTTTGCCGGCCTCCACTTTCCAGTCTTTTCCATTTTTATCATAGTTGAAATGGCTTAGTTTTGCATAGTTTCTTAATACATAATTCATTTGAAAATCTAAAAATGGTTATAAATTTTGAAAAAAAAATATATATAAACTGTGAAACTTCAATTTTGACATGAATTATATCTTGATTACATTTAGAATGGGAAACATAATGGTTTCTTATGTATATATGTATGTATCAGGCAGAACAGACACCATAATGTATATCTTGTATATATAGTCATGCTCTTCAGTCTGTCCTGATTTTTGAACGCTTCGATTTTAGAGGTTATATAAGTAGATCCGTCTATAGTGGGAGTTATGCTATCAGCATCACTCTCGAATCAGCCAGCTGAATCCACACCATTCGCATTATTTCCAATAACTGCAAATCAATTAACCATGTCATAAAAATTGCAGATACTTATCGCAACCCACTTAACTCAAACAGCGGATCCAATATTTTAAACACAAATTATTGTCGCCATGAATTGTATAAGCGATGCCTTAGAATTAAATAAGAGAACTCAAAGAGAATATCCAATATTGAAAAATAAAGAGTACAGCCGTACCTGAAATGAAGGGAGATCGTACCGCACGGCACGGAGCGCCAGAACAGGTACTCAGGGTTGTACACCACATCCACGGTACCTTCGAATAGGAGATGTACTGCTCCGTATGAACGCCATTTTGGAACTCTGGAATTTTACAGCTAGAACGCTGATACTTGATAGGTCTTGCCGATGATATAGACTGTCCCTTAGCCACTTGAAAGCCTCTGTTAGTGATGTATGATGACAACAGTCGAGACTGCTCGACTACGAGATCCCCTGAACCTTTCGAGCAACTGATATTTCAATAATAATTCGCACATACACACACACGCACACACACACGCATACAAACATATTATTACATTACATATTTGGAAACTCTAGCTTTAAAGATATGGGAGATATCATTTTATATCTGATTTTCGATAAGGTTTTTATCGATACCAAAATATCGGAATGAGTTATCGTCTTTTAATGATAAACTCGATATGCGCCTTTTTACGGACATTTAAAAAAAAATGAAGTCTCTAGTTCTTATATTTTCTGAAATCGACGCGTTCAAACATACGGACAGACCGACGGACGGACGGACAGACAGACAGACGGACAGGGCTAAATCGACTCAGCTCGTCGCCCTGATCAAGAATATATATACTTTGTGGGGTCTGCGATGATTCCTTCTGCTTTTATAGCAAGCAAGACTTCGGCTAAGGTTTTTATATCGAAGTTTAGCTTCGCAATCTCTTTTAAAATAAATGTGCCGATAGAACATTTTAAAACTTTATGTGATCCAAACTTCTGGCTCATGTGGTAGGTCATGAATTTAGACCTAAAAATCGTAATAGATCTACTCCTACTGCTGTAAATCTACCTTCGGTGCAATCGTCATCTAACACTGTACCAAAAAACTAAATTCTTTCCTATCTTCTTCTCAGCTGTCTCTGCTTTATCAAAATGTACGCGGCTTGAATTCTAAACTTAATAGTTTATTCTTACACAGTTTTAGTGTACAATATGATATTATTGCATTTACTGAAACGTGGCTAAGTAATAATATTCATAATAGTGAAATACTTTCAAATAATTTAAATATTTTTAGACTTGATCGTTCAATGCGCAGAGGGGGTGGAGTGCTAATTGCGGTTAAATCCAGTATCCTCTCTGATGTGTTTACCTTTTCGTCCTTTCATGATGCGGAGATTTTAGGGGTTAAATTAACTCTCCCATCGCGCTCACTGTTTATCACATGTTCTTATATCCCTCCCTCTTCTGATTTACAAGTTTATGCTCATCACATTAATTGTATTAAAGAGGTTTATGAGCAAGTGAATGATACAGACTTGCTTCTTGTGTTGGGGGATTTTAACATTCCCAACACTTCTTGGTTAGCAACTTGTAATACAAATTACTTAATTCCGACAATTGATCACTATCTTTTTGATGAACTGTTTAACCTGTCTCTGTTTCAGATTAACTCTATTTCTAATCACCTAAATCGCACACTTGATTTGGTGTTTACTAATCACGATTCGCTCTTAAATGTCGTGAGAACGACTCCATTCTGTATACCTGAGGATATACATCACCCCACTTTAGAAGTATTATTAGCTGTCGATAATCATCCCAATTATACTCCTTTGCCTTCTTATCCATGTCGTTGTTACCGTAAATGCGATTTTGTTTTGCTTAATGAATTAATTAATTCAACAGACTGGTCTACTTTATATGAGTCGAATGATATTAATTTGGCAGCATCGTTTTTTTACTCTACCTTATACTCTATTCTGGATGTTTGTGTCCCTCTCTGCCGTATTTCGCCAGTTTCAAATAAGCCACCTTGGTTTACCAAGACTCTTTTGAACTTGAGAAACATTAAAACTAAATGTTTTAAAAATTATAAAAAGTCTGGTTCAAGTGTTGATTGGTCCAAATATTCCATTGCCAAGTCAAACTTCAATCTTTTAAATGCTAGCTGTTATGAGAATTATCTTATACGTTGCAAACGTCAGTTTGCTCGTGATCCCAAGCAATTTTATTCATTTGTAAATTTGAAGCGTAAATCTTCTGGTTTGCCGTCCTCATTTGTCCTTGGTGGTGAAAAAACTTGCAATGACCAGGATTCCTCTGATCTATTTGCTGATTTTTTTCAATCAACTTATTCTTCTGCTAATCTCTACAACAACTTATATCCATATCCTCTTTCTGAATATGGGTCTATAAATATTCCCAAAGTTACTGCAGCCTCTCTGGCTGCGGCCATTAGGACGTTGAAATCATCTTTCTCTCCCGGTGCCGATAATATTCCTAGTTGTGTGATTAAAGAGTGCAGTGTTTCTCTTCAGTCACAATTACTAAAATTGTTTAACTTGTCCTTGGATACTGCTGTGTTCCCTTCAATATGGAAAGAATCTTTCATTATTCCCTTATACAAAAAAGGTGGAAGATCTGATATTTCCAACTATAGAGGCATTGCGAAATTATCTGTCATTCCGAAGTTATTTGAGAAAATTATAACATCGGCCTTGCAGCATTTTTGCAAATCGATTATTCAACCATCTCAACATGGTTTTGTTCAAAATCGATCAACGTCCACTAATTTACTTGAATTCACTTCGCTTGTCAATGATGGTTTTTCTAAAAAAATGCAAGCGGATGTTATTTATACTGACTTCAGTAAAGCATTTGACTCAGTACATCATCACATACTACTTCTTAAGCTTGAACGCTTAGGATTTTCGCCTAGACTTGTATCTTGGATTCCATCCTATTTAATTGGTAGAACCCAAAGAGTCCTGCTCAGAACAGCTATGTCTAAAGTTATCTTTGTTTCGTCTGGTGTACCTCAGGGTAGCCATTTGGGTCCATTACTCTTTTCCCTTTTTATAAATGACCTTCCTAGTTGTATCTCGTATTCTACTATATTTATGTATGCTGACGATGTAAAACTTTGCCTTCCATACTCCAGTGCAACTAGACATCATCACCTTCAAGATGACCTAAATGCATTTCAACTTTGGTGTGTGGCAAACCAGCTTGACTTAAATTGCTCAAAGTGTATGACAATGACCTTCAGTCGTACCCTTCCTCTAATTGTTGATTATAAAATTAGCAATATTTCCTTACGACGCATCCACACAATCAAAGATCTTGGTGTTTCTTTCGATTGTAAACTAAATTTTAATCTTCATATTTCTACCATTATTAATGAAGCCAAAAGTGTGCTTAGCTTTATTAAACGTTGGTCCAAGGAATTTAAAGATCCTTTTATCACCAAGCGCTTATTTACGTCGCTTGTGCGTCCCATCTTAAAGTATTGCTCTGTTGTTTGGTCTCCGCAGCATAAACTGCATCAGGATCGCATTGAATCGGTCCAAAAACAGTTTCTTCTCTTTGCCTTAAGGGATCTTCGATGGGACAGTAATTTACGATTACCGTCTTATCATAGTAGGCTCCAGCTTATTGATCTTCCATCGCTAACCAATCGCAGAACAATCTTAGGAATTGTTTTTCTGCATAAATTGATTAGTGGTGATATTGATTTGTCCTCTTTGTTGGGTCGTCTAAACTTTTCGGTTCCGTCCCGAACAACTAGACACTATCGTCCGCTTCATTTACCGGTGTGCATTAGGGATTATTCTTTGCACAGTGCGTTTCATGTTCTTAGTGTTAATTTTAATAAATATTATCACGTTTTTTCCTTAGAGCTCTCTCTTCCTAAATTAAAAAGTTTGCTATTAGCTCATCTTAGGGAAATCACTCACAATGCCCAGGCATAAGCATTGGTATACATTTTCGTTGTCAATGTTGTGTAATGATTTCTCAATTCTATCCTACATTCTATTCTGTGCTTTTCCTTTACTCTTTTCTTTTTACTATTTCTTATCTATTTATTTATTTTTTTATTATTAACTTTTCTTGCAATTTCTTTTAAAACCTTACTTTTTCTTTTTCTGTACTAATTCTTATTTATCACATTTTTTTCTTTCTTTTTTTTTTTTTTTAATATATTTGTTTTTATTTTTTATTTTTAAGAAATATTTATTATTTTACATTTAATATTTTTTTCTAAGTTTTCCTACTAACACTTCTTTTTATAGCATCATTAGTTTCACTGACCATATTCGGCTGTGAGACGTGGGCATAGCTGGCCGGACTTGCAAATAAAATACCCCCATCGGGTCGGTGTTACTATTGATATTATATCCTGTACTTTGTTTAGGCTTTTTCTTTTTAAATTTAATTTGACTCTCGTTTTTGTCAATAGCTTTAAGAAATAAATAAATAAATACTTTTTCACAAAAACATTATACCCTGATTTCCCATTTTCAATATAAAAGGGAATACAAACTGGACTGGATGCTGAGATCCTCCAGCAAGCTGTCACTAAGCAGTAAATTAAAAATTGATAATGACATTGTCGTGCCAACACTTATACATGCCCACTCTTACTATCCCCATTTGGGGTACTGCAGCCACGACTCGCATGAAAAAGTGCAACAAAGATACGCGGACAGGCTTTTGGCGCACCCAAATCGACTGGCTACTGACTTGACACACAAGAACAATTGGCGAAGGCTTCAAAGGCAATTTTTGAATATTATTCAAGTAAACGAAACAATTAACCACCATCATAATAAATAAGTGAATAGTACAACTAAACGAATGTGCGTAAAATGAAAACGTAAAAACGAAACAGTATTCAGTGAATAATTTTTAAATTTATCTGCACTGATACTATATATGAATCCAATAGCTTGCAATAAAGTTGCATAATAATGAATTCATCTCTCCTCGATTTTAGTATTTTCGGAGTTCGAAGCTGCATTTCCGAGCAATATTTTCGTCGTTGGACGATCCCCTGCTTCCATCTCTGGATTTGTTCACAATTAATCCCATCTTATCAGAATCAATCAGAATTCTTCATTTCTGCACCTCTTATTTGCCATTTTGACCTCTAACTTATATGAGTGTAGTGGATATATGAGTGTACTGGAGACAAGCCAAACTCGTAAAAAAGTTATTAGTTTGATCAAAACAATTTTTTTTAAATGAACTTATTTGTTGATATAGTGTTTAGCCTATTAATTCATAGCAAATACCTTCAACTTTCACAATAGTATTTTAAATAAATAAATGTGCCCTACACAAACAAATGTTTGACCACTTTAAAATTCGCTTTGGTGTGACAAAGAAAAAAAAAAAACAAGTAAGAAGACTCTAGTCGAGACTGCTCGACTAGGAGATACCCTGAACCCTCCAAGCTGATATTCTTATCATTCTGCACTTCTTTTATGCACGCACACATACATACACATGCATCCACCCTCACGCGCCCGCGCTCTGCTAACTGCGCAGTAAGCAGCGACTGCGCTTGGGCTGCGCTGCAGTGTGGGCAGTAGTATGAGAATTTATTTGATGAATAACTTTTTTTGTAGACATGCAATCTTAATGAAATTTTCAGAGCGTAATCATATGGTCAAAATGTGTGTACATTCTAAAGCACAAGTCTCTAGTACTTGAAATACGTTTTTTGCAAATTGGGGGCGAAGGGGGCGTGGTATCCGAAATCTGTTGATTACAAAATGTTTGTATTCATCATATATATATATACACAGTAAATCTGAAGTCTCTATGTCTAATAGTATTCCAATGAGGCTCAAAAAACAAAATGAATTTTTCGATTATTCTCGATAAAAAAGTTATCGGATGAGTTATCGAAAAAATAAAGCAAACTCGTACTGCGTATGGTATACAGGAGTATGCACAAAAAATTTCAGCTCTCTAGCTCTTATATCTTCTGAGATCTCGGCGTTCATACGGACAGACGGACGGACGGACGGACGGACGGACGGACGGACGGACGGACAGACGGACAGGGCTATATCGACTCAGCTCATCGTGCTGATCAAGAATATATATACTTTGTGGGGTCTGCGATGATTCCTTCTGCCTGTTACATACTTTTACACAAAACCATTATACCCTGATTTCCCATTTTCAATGGGTTCAGGGTATAAAAAAACGAGCTCGTGTGCAAGCTTTTATGCTACTTTTACAATTAGCGTTAGATTTCCGATGAAAATATAGTATTTTACGAAAAATATTTTTAATCCCACAGAACTATCAAATCAAACTTACAAAAACATTATTAATTTTGATCATTTAACAACAACAAAATTTGAGAACTTTAAAGAAATCACAGAATTGAAATATGAAAAAATTAATATATATCATTATGTTAATATTTTTCATCATTGTGTATGTTCTGTGATATTAATTTAAAAAGAATACATCACTTTCTACAGTACAATAACAACAATCGTCACATTAGGTTTGAAGTTTAATGTAGAAAATCCATTGATCATAAGAATCAGAAAATCCAAGACCAGAAGTGGCATAAGAATTGCGGATACCTATTGTAATTACTTATCTGAAAGAGCATATCTAATATTGTAAACATAATTAAGTGTCAATAAAAATGATATAACAGATCCCATAGAATGAAATAAGAGAATTCAAAGAGAGTATCAAATGTTGTAATTGTCGCTAAGAATGATAAAAAAGATTTCCTAATATTGAATAAGAGATCAGTTGTATTTTATATCCCAAAAGAGCATGTATACATAATTCACGAAATAATTATAAATTACCTACTACATTTCCAAAGCTAAAGTTGCCATTTATTATAAGCTTGTCTTTTGTTATTATTATTATTATTTTTTTATATTTTGCAAAATGCGTATTTAAGAAACTAAATACTTCTTATACATGCGCTATAGTGTCAACAATAAAAGCTGCAATAAAATAAATAAATAAAATAAAATAATAGAGAAAAAAAAATACTTCTTTTTTGGCAAATACACACAGAAGAAATTTACCGTTTGTATGTTGTAAATTGGCTGGTCTCAGTCAGTGTTGGCAGATTTTGCGACATAAAAATAGCAAAATGGCTTCTAAAAAATAGCTGAAAATAGCTTAAAATTTTGAAAATAGCTCACAAAATAGATCTCTCTTTATGCATTTTAATGTCATGTAATTTGGCAAAAACATTGCATTTGCCGTATATGCAATATGCCCACGTGTTATCCAACTCGTCCTTTCGAATCAAATCTTTAAAATCTGTGATTTTTGTCCGCGAATCATGAAATCTTTTTTATAGTTTTTCTCCACTTTGTCATACACTCTTTCACACAATTAATGCCGAGAAATGCGCAATTGGTGATGGTGTAAATGAACCACTAGTGATGTCATGTAAGTATAAGTATACGATAAAGTAGTGGTGGTAGTATCGCACAGATCATTAAGTACAGTTTTGGACTTAGTTTAAATTACTAAAATGAAATGAAAAATTTTCTTTAGTAAAATAGCTAGATTTATAGCTAATAGCATTTTCAAAATCTATATAGCATTTAGGATTTTAAAATAGCTATAAATGCTATTAATAGCTAATCTGGCAGCACTGGTCTCAGTTGCGTTTGCACTCTTTGCAAAATCGGTGACCATATAATTCTCAAATGGTTACAGTTTAGCACGAGTACTATTAGCAATGTGATGACTATAGCGAAGGGAACACCAGGGATGGGGTGGTGAAGAGTCATGGGATGGGTGTATCATGCGGGGTTGCAACTTGCAAGTCAGTGCCGCAAAAGAATCGATATTTCGTAATATCGATGCTTGTGATATTTTCAGAAAAAAATATTACCGATATTATTACTTATTTGACAGTATACAAAAAATGTAGTATAGTGGGCCGAAACTTTTTCAGCAAAAGTAGTAAAACCGAGGGCTGAAAGTAGCTAAAAGTAGCCAACTTTCTTCTAAAATAGCTGAAAAAGTAGCAAAAAAGAAAACAGTGCTGTTTTTTTTTCATAAATATTCAACTTTATTAATTTAATTCTGATAAAATTTCATCAATTACCACCAACTCCTCATTTTCAGCATTGTCGCTTTTATAATTCGCTTTTTTGAGGTAGTTGATCGGAAGGTTATATTCATAGCAACATTTGCCATGTCGGCATAATCCATATCTATAAGTAAAATCTCATATAACTTTTATGTCAACCATTAAATTATTTGTTTCCTACCTTATTGCTAATATTGAGCTTAGCACAGTGCAGCTCATTCTATTCCTTAACCCAGTTTTAATTAAATTAACTTGGCTGAATAGACGCTCGACTTCAGCGTTCGACCAGGGCGGCGATTATAATTTCTTGACAAGGACTAGTGAAGGCCGAGTCTTTATAATTAAAACCTCGGCCCAGAATTTCTCCGTATTATTAATATTTTGCCAACTATTGAACTGTAAGTTGTCATATTGTCTTTGCAGGCCGTCAACGTCTTTCAATTTAAAAACCTTAAGAGCTCATAAATATTTTCATTCTAAGCCCGCAATACATTTTTGACCGAAAATAAAAAAGTGATGAAAAATGTCGGAAGACCAAACTGCCTGATCATAGCCATTACCTTCTTCTTCTCTGCTTCCCAGTGAGCAGGCGAAGTTCTAATGCCTTTTAAAACTCTGTAGCCATCATCGTGGCGAACTAATTGATCTATTCGCTCTTCATTAAGAGCGTTTGCTGCTGTAATACCGCGAGTGGCGCTATGCTTACGTAAGCAAATAGACGTATTGTTCCTAATATTAATCATTTCTAACTTCTTGTAGTTGAGAAATAATTTGTCAGTTCTACAACCTCTTCAGCTGATGCAACGAATGGAATTTCGTCAGACGAAAAGGAAGACAGCCACTGTTCATTAACAGAAACCTGATGCTTCCTGCAAAGTTCTGTGTCGACTAAAAATCGAATTGCATCAGCCACTTTTAATGGCCTTATGGTTTCAGTCATGAAATCATGACTGTATTCCATCCTACGCTTCAAGTGGATCTGTACTACCTCAGCTAAACGCCCTTGGAACGGACGTGACAACATTGGCCACAGGAATAGGTACATTGACCACAGCTCCCCTAATGGCACTTTGACGGCCATATCCTTGGACTATCTGTACTACCTCAGCTTTGCTAAACGCCCTTGGAACGGACGTGACAACATTGGCCACAGGAATAGGTACATTGACCACAGCTCCCCTAATGGCATTTTGACGGCCATATCCTTTATGATCATAAAAGGAAGGCGTGGGAGATAAGCATTTCCTCTAGCGGCGTTAAGACCTTTAAGCTATTTGGAAGCTCTGGAAAGTCTAGGCCATTTCTAATGGAAGCTTTTGGTTTTTTGCCTAACTTTATGCTATGACTACATATCTTTCAGAAGTTATATTTGTCATTTTCGGATGGAAACCTAGACGATACCTAAAAAATATCTGAAGAAACTTCTGCACTACACTTTCTTTCAATGGCCTCTCGTGAAATTTTGTCTACTTGGTGGGGGAACCACAAACCTTTGCAACAAATACAGCCCTGTTCAGGTCCCTGCTTCACTGTATTATTAAAAGCAGCTATTAGATCATCAAGAGTGCAAATAATATTTTGAGATCTATTTGCCATAAAGGCATTAGAACGTTCTATCCTATTCTCAGCTACCCTATTGTCGATATTGGCTAACTCTCTGTGATACGCTTCTATTGGCGTCAAAAGCTTCCTTGCTCTTGTATTATAGCTCTTTCTAAAAGACGTCGTCCAATGTCATTTCTAAGATGAACTCGCCGTACAGTGTCTCGTCCTTGCTCGCCTGCCCTATAAACTGGGTCTTGTCTGCGTCTCGATCGGCGCGAAGTGTCAGCCAATTGCTCCTGTTGCCTAACGACCGAATTGGCCCGTCGTGTCGCATAGTCCTCAGTGTTTTGCCTCTGTTCGTTTGCCCTATATACAGGGTCTTGTCCGCGTCTCGACCGACGCGAAGTGTCTTGTTCTTGCTCTATCTGTCCACTCTGAGAGTTAGTGCGTAAAGTAGCTCGAAGAAATGTATTTTGGCTTTGATCAGAAAGTCTATTTGAGATATTATTTCTACGAACTTGAATACGCCTTTTACATATATGAGGATGCATCTTAATATACATTTTAAATTTGGAGACTCTAGAATTAAATATGTGGAAGATGTAATTTTTATAAAAAGTTGAAGACTCTAGCTCTTTTATCTTCTGAGATCGACGCGTTCATACATACGGACAGACAGACAGACGGACAGGGTCTGCCACGCCTCCTTCTGCCTGTTACATACATTTCAACAAAACCATTATACCCTGATTTCCCATTTTCAATGGGTTCAGGGTATAATATCCAAAAATATGCAAGAAATATTTTGGTAAATTTAAATTAAGCACCAATGCAGTCCCAAACTTAAATTTGTGCAACTCAAATTTTCGTTCAAATAACAATGCTGACGTAAGTGATGACATATTACTCCTTATAGCTGTCAAAAGAAAAGTTTAGAGAAAGTATTGGATAGCTATGTGAAGCCCTCTGACCTGGGTCAGAGCAACAGCAACATTCAAAATTAAAGTGAAGAAAATTTTAAAATTTGTTAAAATAATCAATTGTGGCAGGGTAAAAGCGCGGGTAGGTCTTTGTTTTGTTCAAATTGTTAAAAAAGAGAGCGAACGCAAAAAAGAGAGTAAGGTTCAGAAAGAATTCCTTAATTTAAAGAAAAGATATTTAGCTTTAAAAAAAATGCTTCTAGATACAGAAACATTTTTTTAAGAATTAGAAAGGCAAAAAACCTGTTAATGTCTTCACGACTATTAACAATTTACCTCATGTTTCTGAAAAATCAAAGGTGTTATGTAAAACGCTTTTCAAAAGTAATATCTATAATAGTGCTGAAAGAGCGATTGCCAAAAATAATAATTTTAACTCAGCTAGGACATATGATTATCTTAGGGATGGTCTTAATTTAAGACTCCCACGGAAGAAAATTAGTTTGCGATGAGCTCAAATTAAAAAGAGGTCTTCAGTACAATGAATCCCTTGACGAGATACAGGGCTTTGAGAACGACAGCAAGGGCTGTGTTTTTCTTGTAAGGGGTCTTTTTGGAAGTATGTTTTAAGTTATACGGTTTCAGCTCGTGGCATAAATCATACCGAACAAATAAAGTAGAAGAAAATACTGGGCTATCGCAAGCAATGGGGCTTAGTGTCAAAGCCGTTGTTTGCGATCAAGGATCCAATAATGGAGCCGTTTTTAATGGATGGGGTATTGATTTAAATAATTCTCCATTTAAAGTTAATGGTGAAGAATATTTTGCGATATTTGATGCACCGCATCTATTAAAATCTCTTCGAAATATTCTTTTAAAGAATAATATTTTAACCATTAGGTGTTAATGGGGTATAATTAGAAAATTATTTAAAACTGGGACTACAAATTTAACTCTTTTATGTCCGAAATTAACCTTAAAACATGTCAGCCCGACTTCCATTATATCCAAAATGTTATCTATGCAAATGTTAACATTTGCATCTGTGTCTGTAAATTGCATTCCTCATGTTGGAGAAGTTCTGGGCTGAAGTATTTAATTATAAAAACTCGGCCTGTACCTATCCATATGAAGAACTGGCTAGCTTCGCTCTGCCCTGGTCGAACACTGACCAACTGGCCAACCTTAGAAAGGCTAATTATTAAAGAGAAAATTGTTCTGTACTGCAAATTCCTCTTTAGGTACTGAATGGTTTTGTCCCACCCACCCTTGTTTTGATCAGCATAGTTGCACTTTGATTAGAAGAATTTGCCCTCCTTTTATCCTGGCCTTTTATCGCCATGCATATTTTAGTGTTAACAGAACTTTATCAGAAGCATACTATCTCTATTAAAGAAGAAAGAATGTCAGCTAATGCAGCAGCAAGTGCAGCAGGCAAGAAAAGGAAGTGTTCCGTTAGTTATTCAAATATTGTTAGATCTGAATTTAAAAACTTTTATAGGAGAGGTTGTAGAACCGATAAAACATATTATTCTTATAAAAAGTTGAAAATAATGTATATTAGAAGCAACACTTGCAATTGCCTACGTAAGCAACTGCTTCTCGCTGCATTACGGCGGCAAATGTTCTAAGTGATGATCACATGAGCAATTTGATTTTTGAGGTGAGAAGACAACAATACCAAGCTTTTTCATTACATTGTCTGCTACAGAGACTAGGTAGAACTAGAAGAAAGCGCAGCAGTTTTCCTGTTATGAGGTATTATTAGCTTGTTGAGCTCCAACAAAGAGCTTCACCTCATATACTCGGCATGTTTGGGCTTAATGCTAATATTGTTGATGCCGTGAGTAGGTAGAGGTCTATTTCAACCGTAATTGAATTTATTAACAAGCTAATTTGACTGATGTAAATATAAATAAATTGATTGAATACCAGAAGCACAATCAAGGGCATTCATGTATGCGGCAAATAAGGGTAACTCGCTTATGCCGCTTTGGTATTTCTTACCCTCCAATGCCACAAACAGAAATTCCATTTTCTTCGTTGGAAAGTGAATGTCGTTGCACTATTTGAATCTCCCCATCATATATTGAAAAATCATGAAGGTGATTCAAGTGACGAATGGACAGAAGACGAGGATATTGCATTTGATATTGAATTAGAAGAAGAATGTGACTAATTTTATATAAATACTATAAAAATAAAAAAATATAAATATATGAAAAGAATTGGGAATAGGGGTCATATCAGGGTCAAATTGAAAAAACCAAAAAAATCCGAAATTAAATTAAGGTCTGACGAGCATCCACAAAAAATTTCATATCTCTAGCTCATTATTTGGAATTAATGCCAAAAAATGGGATTTTTTCCCATAGTGCAATGGTAGTGGTTTTATTAGAAAAAGACGCTCTCCCAGTATTATTAGGTATATATATGTATATATATAGATTTATATGAATAGTGAGAGAAGCTAATATTTTAGGGAATTACTTATATTATATGTCCCATGGAGAGATGATAGTGAGCTTCAGAATGCTCTTAACGATGCAGTGCAGGAAGAGAATGAGGTCAATATGGAAAAAGGGGAGGTCGTAGATGATAGGTTCAGAGTGTTAAGTTTGCCAGAAATAGATCCTAGATTGGATGTCTTAAACATCAATGGCAGGGATGATTTAGATAGCAATGTCTAATTATCCATCTATCTATCTAATAATAGAATCTAAGATCTGATCAGGTCTTTAAATTTAAAGCAGACGACTTACTTTACGCATGTACTACACAATGTGAAAAGTAAGTCAACATGTTATGAATTGGAGGTGTTGCTGGTGTCGGAAAGAGTCGACTAATCACCTCCATTTTGAAGCATTAATAATATATGATTCAGCAAAAATTTTACTCTGTGCCCCAACAAGTAAAGCTGCTTTCGGAATTAGTGGTTCGACACTACATTCCATGTACTCTCTACCAGTTAACCAATCTTAGTCAATAGCTTACAATCAAGGTTAATAGACCTTAAACTACTTATAATAGATGAAATATCTATGGTAGGCTCAAAAATGTTTTCACAGCTAAACTCCCGTCTAAAAAAAATTTTCAAAAATACTTCTCCTTTTGGTGATCGTTGGATTTTCGAGTCCAACTCCCATGATTCCTACAATGCAATATACACCTCTTCGCTCTGGGATCTCTTCAAGTATTTTGAGCTCATAGAAATAATGCGACAACAGGAGGATCTAACATTTGCTTCTGCTTTAAATAATACGGCATCGGGAAATATGACAACCGATGATATTACCCTTATCAGATCCTGCACTTGTCAGCCATCGGATGTTCCCGATGATGCAATTCATCTGTTTACCACAAATGCGGCGACAGATAATTACAACATAATGAAGCTTAACGTTATTGCAATGAATCCATTTATTTCCGTTGGCGAAGATTTTATTAAAGCAACCCATTTAAATGCAGCAAATAGGGAAATAATTTTAGAAGTCGTGGGTAGCTTTAGGTCGTCCGAAACGGCTAGGACTTTATATGATGATTTAGTTAGCAGAAGCTTTAGAAGCTTATTGGATTTGAAAACGCCTACAACCAATGGTGAATCGCACACTGGCGTTTTCAAATCTATCTCATGAAAATATTAGCGTTAAGAATTTTGAAACAGTTTATAGTTACCACAGTATTTCAGTAGTATTCAGGATATGTAAATTTCAGTGTTTGAAAAGCTGACAGTCACAGCAGCAACAGTCGTAAAATTTTGTCTGTGCTGTGCTTCTGCAGCCAACAGTTTTCGCAGTCCCGTTATTGCTAGAACTGTTGCTGCGAGCATTTTCAACAGTCGCAGTCGCAGCAAAAGCAAAAACATTTCTTGGTCAGCAGCGCAGTGCTTCGGGAATCGACAGCTTCTGCAGTTCCGTTATTGCTAGAACTGTTGCTTCGCATTTTCGACAGTCGCAGTCGCAGCAAAAGCCATAAATTTCGACTGCCGAACAGCACAGCAGACAGCTTCCACAGTTTTTGCTTTGCTTTGTGCGTCATGAACGAAATGAATGAAAATTAACATTTTAATTATTTATTTATAATAGCGATTATTTATTTTTTTATTCGTCATCTTCTTTGAAGAGCGGCAGGTTGTCAATTGCTGTTTCCAGGAAGATAGGATTGAGCTTCACAAGCAATATATTTTCCAGCGACTCTGCACTTAAACGATTGCGATAATCGGTTAAAACCAGTTTAAGTGTGGAAAATGCACGTTCAATAGTCACCTATTAATAAAAAATAATTTTAATAAGTAAACTTTAAAAAGTAAAATTGTAGACAAGTACACACCTGAGTGGGTGGTATTGCAAAACAAACTTTGCTTAATGCATATAGCTCGGGATCAGTGAGCTGCTTCTCTTTCCAAAATTGTAAAATGTTTGCATCACTTCTGACAAAGTAAAGCTGCAAATTTTCAATTTTCGCGTGTACATCGGTTGTGCTACTAGCCTTGACTTCAATATCCTGTGTTAAATATTCATTTAACAATTCATCTTCAATGTCATAAAAGTCAACGTTGGAATGATTGGGAGTTGAATTAGTTGTAAAGCCCGCAAAAACGCCTTGATTGACCTCAACCACTGACCAGACAACACATAGACTAGACATGTAGAGCAACGTTTTTCCATGCCGCAAAATCTGTCTAGCAGTGCCCGGCCAACTTCGTATTCGCTCGGCTTGGTATTGGCTGGCTCGGGTAATAAAAGATAGCACGACGAAATCAGTGCGCTCTAAGCACGCAAACGAAATGGTCATGTATGCGCCTTTTTGTTTTTATACCCTGAACCCATTGAAAATGGGAAATCAGGGTATAATGTTTTTGTGTAAAGTATGTAACAGGCAGAAGGAATCATCGCAGGCCCCATAAAGTATATATATTCTTGATCAGCACGACGAGCTGAGTCGATATAGCCCTGTCCGTCCGTCCGTCCGTCTGTCCGTATGAACGCCGAGATCTCAGAAGATATAAGAGCTAGAGAGCTGAAATTTTGTGTGCATACTCGTATGTACCATACGCGGTACGAGCTTGCTTTATTTTTTCGATAACTCATCCGATAACTTTTTTATCGAGAATAATCGAAAAATTGATTTTGTTTTTTGAGCCTCATTGGAGTACTATTAAACGTGAAGACTTCAGATATACTGTGTATATTCCTATGATGAATACAAACATTTTGTTTTCAACAACCAATTTGTAAAAAACGTATTTGAAGTACTAGAGACTTGTGCTTTGGAATGCACACACATTTTGACCATATAATTACGCCCAGAAAATTTCATGTGTTTACAAAAGAAGTTATTCACCAAGTAAATTCTCATACTATTGCCCACACTGCAGCACAGCCCAAGCGCAGTCGCTGCTTACTGCGCAGTTAGCAGAGCGCGGACGCGTGAGGGTGGGTGCATGTGTATGTATGTGTGCGTGCATAAAAGAAGTGCAGAATGATAAGAATATCAGCTTGGAGGGTTCAGGGTATCTCCTAGTCGAGTAGTCTCGACTAGAGTCTTCTTACTTGTTTGTCTTACTCTCCCTCTCTCTCTCTCTCTCTCTCTCTCTCTCTCTCTGTGGGCTCTCAAATCAGCTCAGCAGCGCACAAAAATTGAAATTTCTTCGCGACGGTCCCAGCTCTTTTCTTTTGAGTGAAGAGTATACCGAAATCTTAAAATCGTTTGCGACATTCATGCAAACAAAATGTTAGCGTTTCGATATATATTTATGGGAAGGGTTTGAATGCGTTGATGCGCCTAAAGAATATGATCTCGCGACAGGCATGCACACACACACTTGTAGTCCCTTGCTACATGTATGAGCATTTGTGACCTGCGTGCGTTACTCTTGCTGCTTGTAGCAATTTTAAAGCCCAGCATTTGCATTTGGTCGGTCTTGTACATGTATCATTTGATTGTGTGTGTGTGTTCACATAGAATGCGATGCTCACAATTATGGAATAGCACTTGTAGAAGCATTTGTATGCCTGTGGGCTTTTACATGTACGTGTGTGTATGTGCATATGTGTATGCATGGGACATGAACATTGGCGTGGACCTACCTCAACTTAGAATTGGTTGACCAATTTAGGGCTCGAATTGCAGAATCGCTTGTCTATTTATGTAAGTACATTTTATTTGTTATCAATGATCGTGTGCTTGCCTATTGAAGTCATTAATTTATAAAAACAATTGTTTCAAATAAGAATTTGTTTAATTTCATATCATTAATTTAATATAATTAGAAATAAAATAATTAATATTAAATTATAAAACATAACATTCAATACGTATCAACAAATCAACAAAAACAAAGATTATTTATTAATAAAAGTTTAAATTATATGATCAATATGTTGTTTCAGTTGCAATGCTTTACAAGTTCGATTAAATTTTTATTTTGCATTTCCATTATGGCTTTCCATGACGCATCTACTGTTGAAGGTAGAGGGCCAGATCCCACTTCTGATGTCGGAACAGTATTAGTATCAGTCATCGTTTCGCGCAGCGAGTTTCGTTCGCACTTGAATCCTAGACGCAACTAACTTGTGTCT